>NW_017307143.1:590332-604017 GCF_000935625.1 Nanorana parkeri | reverse complement strand
TATATAAATTTTTTAAAGATCCAGTCAGTTCCAGACCTTGAGTGAACAAGTCTGCTCCTATCTAAAATATACCCCATCTCCCCCTGACCTCGCAGGCCTTCTTTATTATTCAGCATCATATCACCGTCCTGATTAGACACACACGAGCCGCTCTTCTCGAGAGCACGTCGGCGGCTGCAGAAAAGGTATAAATTACACTCGATGCCGCTGAACGCAAATGCACCTTAAATATTACACCCTCAGCAGCGGCTCTCGATATGTGGATCTGATTGTACAATTTGAAACGGTCGTACTTTGATTAACCTTCAAATGGAGTGAAATCTTAAGAGTGCCATTTTTCCAAACAATGATGTGTGAAAAGATTGGTCAATTACGGCAATAAAGGTCTTCTACAGCCCATACAATGATTGTCTCTATCATTTAAAAGTCAGCACTACTTTGGATTAGATAGGAATGGCGTAAATTGACCCTTTTCTTATGGAAATGAGACATAAAATGATTCTTAAGAGCACAAAATGCTCAAGCGTTATGTATTATTCATGGGAGACTTAAAATAGTGCAGATCAAATGCTGCTTTCTTCAAAAAAAAAAGTGTTACCTTTTAGATATTGATCATCCAGGACTACGTTTCGTTGACATTAAACAGTTAGTTTTCATACTTAGAAAAATAACTTTTTGGTAAACTTTTTTCCTTAAAATAATTTGTCAAAACTCATTGTTGGAGTGAAATCATGAAACAGCAATGTGAACATTGAACCAGACATGTGAGCTGCGGAAAAATCCCGTTCGGATTTTTCTTTATTTCGGGATTCGGATGTGAAATTCAATTCGGTTCGGGGTTTCGGATTCGGATGAAATCCAAATTTTCGGGAGTTACGGATGAGTTTGCGAATGAATATTCGTTGTGACTACCACAAAAAAACATATACAGGCAGTCCCCGGGTTATGTACAAGATAGGGACTGTAGGTTTGTTCTTAAGATGAATTTGTATGTAAGTTGGAACAGGTACATTTTATTAGTGTAACTCCAGCCCAAACTTTTTTCTAGTTTTGATTAACATATGGGAAGGGTTAACCCCCTGTAAGGTTTGTTTTGCTGTGTGTGCCCCTGTTCAGAAGATTTCACCTCACTTTCTGTCCCTGTGACAATTGGATTTTAAAAATGTTGGGATGTCGTGGAAACAAGGATTGGTGATAAAGCTTCAGTGGAGACACCTTTTCCCCATGATAACTCTTACAGGAGTAAATTTCCCTTCCTAGGAGTAGATTTCCTCTCACTTCCTGTTGTTTCAAGGACAGGAAGTGAGATTAAATATTTTTAATGAGGATACAGACAGCAGTAAAAGTGACCCAGGAGAAGAGGCAGGCACCCCCATCTGCACGTCTAACAAGAGCCAGCTTCCTGTAATGTACGTACAGTACTACGAACCAGACCCAAAAAGGAGGGCACTCCTTGTCGGCACGAGCGCGGTAGCATTACAACTACTGAAATGCTGCGCGGTGCACTTTGGCTGCAGCCTGGAACCCCCAGCTGTACAGTAATAGCATCCGTTTGTAAGTAGGGGTCGTATGTAAGTCAGATGTTTGTAACTCGGGGACTGCCTGTAAGGATATTAATACTAAAGCTGAAGCTCCTAGAGCCGAAAGGCATTTGGGAGTCCGAATGTTCCATTCTCCAGAAAGCAATACTGGTCTGGGAGCCATATACATACATAATACTAAAGCTGAGGCTCCCAGACCCAAATGGCATTCGGGGGCTCCCGATTGCTATTCGGAAATTCTGACTCCATTTGGGTCTTGGAGCATCAGCTTTAGTATTATGTATATGTAATTAGTATTCTGTAATACGAACGCATATTAGTTGCGGCAACATTGGGAGCCATATATACATAAAACTAAAAGCCGAGGCTCCCAGAATTTGGATTAAGACCGATTCGGATGCATTAAACCGAAAAACACATCTGATTGGCCAGAATAGTCACATGTCCGATTCGATTTCATTTTTAATTCGGAAACGGAAATTCGGATTCGAAGTTCGGATGTTTCTGAATGTCCGAATTTCTATTCGGAACAAATCGACACATGTCTACATTTTAGACTCAAAGCTATGGATACTTCAAATCCTGTACAAGGCAGAATGGTTTATGGGTAAAGCCAAACTCCAGACAACCTTTTTTTTTTCATAGATAGAAGCCCTGTGAGGGTTTTCCATTGCTGAGATTTCACTTCCCTTTCCATCAGGACATTAAAGAATGTATTCATGTACCTTAACCATGAACAACAATGTATCTTATGTGTGTAGCACTCGGCTGTAGATCCTCCAATCATCTCTGAATTGGTGCTGACACTGTCCTTCCTTCTGGAAGGTGGCTACTTTTGTTCCCCATGGTCCCTGTGTGTTGTAAAGTAGTCACCGCTCCAAACTCGCTCCCGTGATGGACTACAGTCTCATGTTTAGTTTACTAATTTGTATTGAGATTGTAGTCTATCCCGGGAGTGAGCTTGGAGCGGTGGATACTTTACAACACACACAGGGACCATGGGCAACAAAAGTAGCCCCCCTCCAGAAGGAAGAACACTGTCAGCACCAATTCAGAGATGATTTGAGGATCTACAGCCGAGTGATACACAAATAAGATGCATTGTTGTTAATAGTTGAGGTACTTTAATGCATTGTGAAGGTTTAACTCCTGAGTTTAGTGTCACTTTAAGTAATAAGAAATCTTTCCAGGTACTCTTTTATTGTTCTGTTGTCACAATGACAGGATGTGTGGTTCATCTTTTGTTCTCATTGGGAGGCATGGTCCTACATTCACCTCCCCCACAGATGCTAGAGTTTATGGGGGTGATTTAATCAGGCCCGGTGCTACCGCAAGGCAAGTCAGGCGGCCGCCTGAGGGCGCTGCAGGGTGAGTGCGAAAAAAACAGGGCTGCTCTCCCGCGTTTAATGAAGGCTTTGCAACAGAATTACTGCATGACCCCAAAATGTTGCATTTGTAATATGCTGCACTTTTGTCCAAAAAAAAAAAAGCGCAATTCAACATTTGGAGTGCTGGTGCCCATTTATGCTTTATGGCTGTATATGGAACTCTTGTGCAAAATTCATAAAAGGTTTACTACGGTTTGGTAGTTAATCCTGACTGTCATGTTCCACATGCTGCGTGATATGCCTTTAAGATTATTTGTTTAACCTGTCTCTGGTATTTGTCTCCACCCCCCATAATTCAATTTTCCTCTGTGTAGATATCTCCACCCTTCTTCATTATATTCCAGTCTGTATCTCATCCACATGTCCTTTGCTGAATGGATCACATTATGATCTTTTGACCTGTCCCATGTTCGCTGTTGTAAAGATCTGCACAGTTTGGATTAAAATGCTCAACGATCTTCAAGGTGTCATCTGGATTGAGTCACTGCCTGCCAACTCTACTGAGATTGTGACTCATTGCCATCTCACCACATCTGTAAGTTACAAAGATCACACTTTCGAAGCTTAGACTAGGGAAACAGAACACTGACACTTGCAAAAATTAAAAACGTTCTTATTTTAGACACTTTCTTAACATGTCCCTATGGCTGCCACCAACTTATTAATAAATACCACCATATCGGAGTTAAGAAAATTGGAGGTAAATGAGACCAATGTCATGTTGGAGAAATAGGGCAATGCACCACCCCTTCCCTTGTCACTGGTTGCTAGCATGTTGTGGTTGTTAGGATCCTGTCAGCCACACAGAGCCATTAGTTGCTAGGATGATGTCAGCCACACATAGCCATTAGTTGCTAGGATGATGTCAGCCACACATAGCCATTAGTTGCTAGGATGCTGTCAACCACACAGAGCCATTAGTTGTTAGGATGCTGTCAGCCACACAGAGCCATTTGTTGCTAGGATGCTGTCAGTCACACAGAGCCATAGTTGCTAGGATGCTGTCAACCACACAGAGCCATTAGTTGTTAGGATGCTGTCAGCCACACAGAGCCATTCGTTGCTAGGATGCTGTCAGTCACACAGAGCCATTAGTTGCTAGGATGCTGTCAACCACACAGAGCCATTAGTTGCTAGGATGCTGTCAGCCACACAGAGCAATTATTTGCTAGGATGCTGTCAGCCACACAGAGCCATTAGTTGCTAGGATGCTGTCAACCACACAGAGCCATTAGTTGCTAGGATGCTGTCAGCCACACAGAGCCATTAGTTGCTAGGATGCTGTCAGCTACACAGAGCCATTAGTTGCTAGGATGCTGTCAGCTACACAGAGCCATTAGTTGCTAGGATGCTGTCAGCCACACAGAGCCATTCGTTGCTAGGATGCTGTCGGCCACACAGAGCTATTCGTTGCTAGGATGCTCTCAGCTACACAGAGCCATTAGTTGCTAGGATGCTGTCAGCCACACAGAGCCATTCGTTGCTAGGATGCTGTCGGCCACACAGAGCTATTCGTTGCTAGGATGCTCTCAGCTACACAGAGCCATTAGTTGCTAGGATGCTGTCAGCTACACAGAGCCATTAGTTGCTAGGATGTTGTTGGCCACACAGAGTCAGTAGTTGCTAGGAGACAGTTGAATGCCTGCACCATTACAACCACCCAGTAGCTGAATGTGCAGTAAGGATGGAGTGTCCAGTATGGACACTTCATTCTCAGTGCCACCCCCCACACCTCTTTGCAACTAATCAATGTACATGTTTCAGACAGGTACATGAATCCAGTGGCGTAAAAATCGCCGTAGCGATTGTTGCAGTTTCCTACCTGCTTCTGTTCTGAAGAAAAAGCAGTTTGTTGCAGCATGTCCTTTCCAAACTGATTTCTCATTAGGAGGGTCTGGGTCCATTATAACCAGCTGGTGGACTTTCTGTGTTGTAATGAGGAAAGGTGCAGTGTCTGCATCTGTAAGAACTTACCTCAGCAATCACAGGCCTCTCACGGTCGTATCCTTGGCTGTGTAATCTGTCAGCCTGGGAGAGCAGTCAGTGTGTCTCCTATGGTCTCTGCCTCCAGTGGCTGCTGCTCAGTACCTAGCCACCTGTGTAGACTTCCTAGATCCTGTGATGCGCTGAGCATGTGTGAGCACACTGAACCGCCTCTTAAAGAGACAGCGTGCATTTCTCCAAGCAAGTCTCTACAGTGGTCTGCCTCCAGCCGTGACATCAGCAGAGCACCAACAGGTATAAATTCAATCCAATCTAATCAGTCTGTGCTTGGTTATTGCAGAGCTGCTTTCCTGTGCATTGACCCTTGGCTTTGTTATCCGACCATGATCCTTCGCTGCCTGCCCTGACTCCTGTTCCAATTACCGACAACTGATTTGGATTATGATTTGGCCACGGTCTTTATGGACTTTACCTGTGCTGGTCATCACGGCGTAAGAGATTGTGTGTTTATACCAGTCTACTTGCGTAGAGGTTCCTTAATACTGGAGAGTCTCCCTGCATCTGGGCTCCTACTCAACCACACCTGATGCCTTTAATAGTGATAGCGATTAACCCCCTAGCTAGTATTTAACCAAAAAATTGAATTCCTATTGCAAGGGATGCCGAACTTTATACTTGTATCTTAGTGCAGTTAACCTTTAGGGAGTATCTCACTAAAAATCAAATTCCTATTACAAATGATGCCAAAAATTATACTTGCATCTTAGTGCAAGACCTTTGGAAAAATCAGCGAGCCAATCACAGAAGCAGAAAGTGAAATTTCATAGGGTGCTCCATATACCAATTGGGTATCTTAAAGAAAAGCTACAATAATTTTTTTAATTTTTATACTTTTATGTGAGTTATTAAAAAGTAATTCCACTTTTGTTGAGAATAATTAAATCCCCTCTGGGTGATCTGTGCAAATTACAAGATTGGTAACAAACTTTGTTGCAGTTTCCTTCCTGTTTCTGTCCTGAAGAAAAAGCTGGTTTGTTACAGCACGTCCTTTCCAAACTGAATCTGGAACGGGAGTTCTGGGTTCATTATAATCAGCTGGTGGACTTTCTGTGTTGTAATGAGGAAAGGTCCAATGTCGGCATCCCTATAGTAGTAATTAACCCTTAGGGAGTATCTCACCAAAAAATGAAATTCCTGTTGCAAGGGATGCCAGATTTCATACTTGTATCTTTGTGCAGACTTCTGGGAAAATCAGTCAGCCAATCTCAAAAGCAGAAAATGACATTTCTGGGGGCCTCCAGGTCGCCATATTGCATTACATGTTTTTGACAGCTTTAGAACATTACAACAGCTACAGTTTTACATGGAAAGGTCAAGCACAGTAACCTATTAAATTATAATAAAACCCTCAGACTTTTTTTGCATATATCTACTGCTAGCAAGCGGCTTGCATATATCTACTGCTAGCAAGCGGCTTGCATATATCTACTACTAGCAAGCTGCTTGCATATATCTACTGCTAGCAAGCGGCTTGCATATATCTACTGCTAGCAAGCGGCTTGCATATATCTACAGCTAGCAAGCTGCTTGCATATATCTACAGCTAGCAAGCTGCTTGCATATATCTACAGCTAGCAAGCTGCTTGCATATATCTACTGCTAGCAAGCTGCTTGCATATATCTACAGCTAGCAAGCTGCTTGCATATATCTACTGCTAGCAAGCGGCTTGCATATATGCAAAAACATGAAAAAAAGCACCAAAAAGGTTAAAACTTACCTGTATCTCCGCTGTTAGCTCCTGTCCGAAGATCTGAAAAATTCTCAAGCGGTCACAAAGGATGATGGGGCGGGCACATGCACAGTAGAGATCTTCGGCCATGAGAAGAGGAGAGACACAGGGTAAGTCAATGCAGGCAGCCCAGCAGTGTGCACCCGCACAGACTCCGTGGGACACAGACGACACAGCAGTCAGCGCTGGATCAGAGACCGGCACCCGTGCTGGAGGGACTCCTGAAAACTACTGGAAAGAAGATGATCGGATCAAGAGGAATCATTAAAGGCAGGGGTGCCCACAAGGTCGATCGCGATCTACCAGTCGATCGCGTAGCGATCACTGGTAGATCGCACTGTCCTCTCCTCCCGCCGCTTCTCTGGATCCCCGCTGCTCTTTCACTTTTCGTCGGATCCCCCGCTGCCTCTGCCCGGGAGAGCAGGGGGATCCAGAGGAGAAGCTGAGCCCCCTTGTGCGTGGACGAGCGGCAGAGGATCGGTACATCTCAGTAGTATGTACCAATCCTCTGTGCAGGACAAACACTGGAGCGATCGGCTGATCACTCCAGTGTTTGTAAATAACTGGGGACACATAGTATTATGTGTCCCCAGTTATAAATGAATGAACAGGATGTGATTTACATCACGTCCCGTTCATTCATGAGTTTCTCAATGGGGAGAAGCACTCTGTACAGAGGCTCCTCCCCATTCAGAAACAGCTTGATAGTAAAATATTTTCTGAATGAATGGGAAGCCTCTGTCCTTTCCATTCATTTAGAATAGAGGCTGCAGAAAAAGAGATTGAGGACTTTGTGTCCTCAATTTCTTTTTCTATTTTAAAAGGGAAATATCAGGGGGCTTTTTAGACGCCTAATATTTCTCCAAAGCCCCCCCCAAGAGTTAAAAAAAATAAAAATTACAACAATTAAAAAAAAAATAATAATAATGAAAATAAAATAAAAAATAGTAAAAAATAAATTAGAAAAAATGTGTTTTTTTTCTTGCCTCAGGCGCAAAAGGAGCTGGCTACGGCTATGCTCCCGTGGTGCTCGTGCGGCTGCCGGCTGAATGTGTCAGACACTGCAGATGGAAAGGTGCAGGACACCCCATGTGCAACGTCGGCCACACGAGCACCACGGGAGGACAGCACGCCGGGACCTGTAGGGCGCACTGGAATGTAAGCCGGCCGACTCCCTACGTTCAGGTGCGGGAGGGGGTGTGGAGCTGTATTGAAGTGAATGGCATCGCCCACATTGAGATTGCCCGCACTCGGAACGCAGGCACATTAGTGCCTGCATTCCGGTCCAGTGCGATCTGCAAAAATAGTGCTTGCAGAATTTTTGCGGATCACACTGGACTGGAACACAGGCACTAATGCAGGCGATCGCACTGTGGGCGAGGGGCCTGCCGGCGGAGCTTGGCTGCAGTGCCATTGACTTCAATGCACCGCCACGCCCCCTGAATGCAGGTGTTTTTTTGTTGGTAGATCTCAATTTTATGCAACTAATAAGTAACAATGATTTGTAACCCTTCGTTACAGTTGTAGAACTGTTTATCTGTAAAAAATAATATTTATGAACGGTTGGCTTTTTAAGATTTTTACAGCTTAACCACATGTGCTGTTTTTTAACTTTCATTTTTTATACTTTCATTTATACTATTGTTGGAAAATTGATTCCCCAAAGTGACTTAATTGTATATAAAAATCTACTGGGCAGGTTAAAAGTACAGCCTTCTATGAGTATGTGTCACCAAGGAAAATGTAATTAATGAGTCTTCTGATTTTGAAGTACTTTAACTTTAATTAAATATTTGAAAACACTTTTTTTAACATGCTTTTAGGACTTTAGTAACCCCCATTTTATTTCCTTTGATAAATACAATATCTGGATCCAACCCCTTGATGAGATTTTACGCCAATCTTGGCGTTAGCGTCTCAGCCCCCCCATGGATATCTTGATGGCTGCCTCCGCCATGATGGATGTTCTTTTTCTGTTCACCTAATTAATTGCATTTTATGGTATTTGGCGTGGAACAAAAGCATTAACTAGAACTACAGGAGGGTCACATTTGGCTTTTCTAAAAAGGAACCAATTAATTAATTTAAGAACAACACCGAACATTGCTCAACTTGTATCCCCTAATTAATTGGAAAGTTTTAATCATTACTTAAGCACCACTGACAAAAAAAAAAAGATAATTTAGCCTTGTTTAGCGGTAAAACTTTTTTTAGACATTAAAAAGATTTTTTTTTCTCAAAATTTGCATTAAATAAAATATAATTCATTTTCCATAACAGAGACAGTCATTTCTCTTTGAAAACAAACAACATGTTTACAAATCTTGCACAGTTCAAAC
The DNA here is from genome assembly GCF_000935625.1 of Nanorana parkeri. NCBI lineage: Eukaryota > Metazoa > Chordata > Amphibia > Anura > Dicroglossidae > Nanorana > Nanorana parkeri. The sequence continues at coordinate 595,015 of NW_017307143.1, read as the reverse complement.
AATTTAAATGGATTTTGGAAAGCAATAACACAGCTATGACTGCAATCATCTACGGAAACAAACAAAACAAAAACAAAACATTTTCCATTGGCAGAGCGGATACTTCAAGACCCAGGTATACCGAAATAATGGAGAAAATAGCAACTACCCACAAAGCTGCTAATGTCACTGACCAGCCACAATTGTCAGGAACAAGAATTACAGTATTTGTTATTCAGAATTTTATCAGCACAGTCGCATGAACTTTATTTCACATTCAAAGAATATGTAATAAACAGCAGCAAAGTCCAATTATTGAAAATGCAAGAGCATCGTCTCTCCTAATAGTTCTGCATTGTTTCTTTATTTTGCCCTTTTGCTTCCCTTCTCTTTTTACAAAAGTTTCACACAGGTCATTAAACCGTAAATAAACCCCGACAATGAAATTCTCATATTTGGTCCATTCAATATACCATTTAAAGTGATGTTAAAGTAGAATTAAACCTTCACTTTTTTACAGACATCTACTGCTAGCAAGAAAAATAAAAAAAAGTTACCAAACAGGTTATTAATTGGAAAGTTTTAATCATTACTTAAGAACCATTAACAAAAAAATATATAATTTAGCCTTGTTTAGAGGTAAAACTTTTTTAGACATTACAAATATTTTTTTTTCTCAAAATTTGCATTCAATAAAATATAATTAATTTTCATAATTCATAATTCAAATATAATTACTTACCTCTGTCTCCACCGCTCGCTCCCATCCATAGATCTGAAGATTCTCGGTCGGCTGTGAAGGGCTCATGCGCAGTACAGATCTTCAGCCAGCAGAAGAGGAGAGACACGGGGTAAGTCAAGCAAAACAAATGGCAAACGCTCTCATCAATTCGTCACTAGCTTTACAGCAAGGTGCACATGGAAGGGCTTGATACAGTACTACAGCAAAAAGTTTCCCAGCACACTCACCAGCCAGCATGCAAAAAAAAGACTTGTCTCACCGCTAAGGTTAAAAACAGAGGTTTAGATACATGTCTTCTGCAGAAAGGAGCCTTTAAGGAGGTTGGGCTTCCTCCTGACAAACCTGCACCCAATTTTATATTTTGCCCCATGTGCTCCAAGATGGAGACTCTCATAGTTTAGAGTTAGGACCGCATTATATAGCGGTGCCTTGGCACGGCAGTGCGGCTTTCACATTTTCTGCAGAAGACGTGTATCTAAACCTCTGTTTTTAACCTTAGCAATGAGACAAGTTTTTTTGCATGCTTGCTGGTGAGTGTGCTGGGAAACCTTTTGCTGTTGTACAGGGTAAGTCAAGGCACGCATCCTGGCAGCGTGCATCCGCACAGACAACGTGGGACAGGAGTCTGCGCTGGATCAGAGACCGGCACCAGCACTGGAGGAACTCCGGAAAACTACTGGAAAGAAGGAGATGATCTGATCAAGAGGCATCATTTAAGGTGCGTCCTTAAAGCAGAATTGTGAGGGGGGGGGATGTGACTTTAATTCCACTTCTAATGGCATAATGGATGCTGCTCCTTGATATTTCAGAGTTCTAGTTTTTCTGCAGAATCAGCTGGTCCCCTGAGCACTGGCCCTGATATTCTGTTTTACGATGGCTCGTTTCCCTTGCGGGGTCCTATAGATCCACCCTAGTGTGCTAGTAAGCTGTGTGTATCTACACAAACACACAGGCACAACGCAAGCCAATCCTCTGCTCCTTGTTCCTCCCATCTCTTAGTTAGTAGATGGACATCTGCTGGAGACAGCTCCATCCCGTGTGTTCTTGTACTGGATAGAAAGTTCAGGGAACCTGAGCTGAGATAGTTGGAGCCAACAGTGTGGCACCAATGGTGCGGCACAATCATTATCAGTTTTTTTTTAGCAAAGTATTGTTGTCCCTGTTTTTCCTTAGTGGAGAGATTCATCCTCTCCATTTGTCCTGTTGACCATATTCACTGAAATACAAAGTGACTGGAAACCAAAAGAATTGCGTTATCACCTAGAGTAAGAAGTGCGGGTCTATCATCCCGGTGGGCCCAATGCAGTGTCAACTGTCTAAGATGCAAATTCCCTCACTTTGTGGAGATTTCTCTTTTTCTCTTCAGGTCCTGTTGTTTCTGTGGGATAAAGAAGTGAACCTTTATGGATGTTTTAAACCTTCCATACTCTACCCCAAAAAAGTTTTGACTAGGCAAGGAATGGGATCCAATTGTTGCTCATCTTTTTTTTTTGCAGTGGATCACTTAACAAGTACGGCTGGACATTCTATTTAATGCTTCCCTATGCTTCACTTGCACAGGAAGTTACTAATTTTGTCTAGGCAGTAAGAAATAAGCAGAAATAATTACACAAAGCTTTCTTCCCGCCATACAAGTGGTCCCATAAAGCCGCTTCTCTTTGCCAATCATCCAGTCATAGCCTATCTGACACCAGCCATCTTTCATTGTGCTTAAATTGACAATAAACTCTGGAGTTAAATCCTAAAAGTACATTAGAGTCCCTTAACTATTAACAACAATGTATCTTATTTGTGTATCACTCAGCTCTAGATCCTCAAATGATCTCTGAATTGGTGCCGACATTGTCCTTCCTTTTGGAGGGGGGCTACTTTTGTTGCCCATGGTCCCTGTGTGTGTTGTAAAGTAGCCACCATTCCAAGCTCACTCCCGGGATGGACTACAATCTCAATACAAATGAGTAAACTAAACATTGTAGTCCATCATGGGAGTGAGCTTGGAGCGGCGGCTTCTTTACAACACACAGGGACCATGGGGAACAAGTAGCCACCCTCAGGAAGGAAGGACAGTGTCAGCACCAATTCAGAGATGATTGGAGGGTCTACAGCCTAGGGTGATACACAAATAAGATTTGTTAATAGTTAAGGAACTTGAATGTATTTTTAAGATTTAACTCCTGAGTTTATTGTGACAGTGTCAGCACCAATTCAGATAAATATATCTCTTGATCTTACCAAACATGCATTGGTCTTTGTGACTTCCCATGAAAGAAAATGTCCAGCCTGTATGATAACCATATTTGCCCCATGGATACAATGAAGAAATAAGTGTAGAAATTAAGGGACAGAAAGTGTGTTATGTGCAGAATCAACCAGTTTAAAATAAAGGAAAAAAAGTCTGAAGAAAACTGTAGCTACCTCACCTACTTTTTGTGCTGATTGGATTTTAGCTTTCAGGTAGTTGCTTTATTCATAGAAAAAAAAAATCTTAAAAGTGTCATAATTGGGTTTTTAAGTTTTTAGGTTTTTGTTTTTTTTCAACTAATAATAATAACGATAATGATAATAGTAATAAATGAATTAAGTAGTACATGAGCTACTTAATAAATATAAAAGCATTTTGTGAATAATGTAAAATCTCATTACTAATCAATATCAATAGGCAGTCATCTAATTAATTAATTGCATTAATCAGTGGTACAGAAATATGCATTTCAAAGTATGGGTACAGTATGCAAATGAGTGAACCTAATAAGCCATTTAAAAATGTCAAATTCTCTCATTTACTAAATGATCTACCCAACCTAATTCTGAACTGGGAGAGGTAAATATAGTTACGAATTGTGAGAATGGATGTGACAGACAGAAGGAAAAAAAGACTGAAGTATGCTTGCCATACTTAGAATGACGGGTGCAATTAAGGACACTTGTGGCAGTAGAAGACGCAGGGTGTATAACCTATTGCTGAGGTTAAGGGTTGCCCCCTGTCTCTTCAGTTGTTTAAAAATATGGTTTAAAGTGATTGAAACTTCCTTAAAATCACTCCGTATCTGTGTGTGTGTATGTAGCCACCTCGGCAATTTTCTTCCTTTCAAACACATTTTATACACAAACATATCCTAGGCTCCAGCAACCCAGCAATAAAAATTGTGGTGGGAATGAATGCGGTGATGTGACCTTAAAGGAGAACTATGAGGTGAGTGCTTTTCACTCACCTCATAGTTCTAGCCGACCTGTGACAATGAGACTGTCACAGGTCGGCTCAGTAGATCGGGAGGTGAGTGAACACATACCGGCGCTCACTCACTTCTCGATCCTGTCACGGCTCTCTGCCATGACAGGGGAGTGGCTGGATTCCCCCTCCCCGCTCCGATCCTCCAGCGCTGACTGGCGGAACGGACGGGGGAGGGGGCGGGTACAGCTGGCTCTGCCTATAGATAGTCAGAGCCAGTTTTCACTCACGCAGCTGGGCGGATCCAGACATAATTGTCGGGATCCACTTCAGCTGCGGCGTCTCAGTATACCGCAAGCTTTAGCTCGCGGTATACTGAGCTTAGGGTGACGGGAGGACGCTAGTTTGTGTCCTCCTGTTACCCTAAGGAGAACTATGGGGAAAAGCCCTAACCCCATAGTTCTCCTTTAATAGATTCCTGCCCTTATTTACAATATTTTTTTTTTATGGCAAACTAGGGAACAATTGTGGTTTACAGATGTTTGAAAGCCATCAAATTGCTACAAATTTGTCTGGATTATGGTCAGTTTAACCTCTTGCCGTCCGCCCGTAGTAAAAAAACAGACGGACGGCACTGCTGCATTTGCGGGTTGCCGTCTCCAGACGGCAATTATTTTCTGCTCTCGCGCGCCCCCTAGCGGGCACGCACGGGCAGAAAAGACCCGACCATTAAACACACCCGTTACCGGGTGTTTCACATATAGGCGATCAGCGGGTCCATAGCCCGCCGATC
>NW_017307143.1:589829-590145 GCF_000935625.1 Nanorana parkeri | reverse complement strand
CCGTCCGGGCTGTGAATGCAGAAGTGATGTGTATTACATCACTTCCGCATTCACCTGTCAGTCATCTGGCTGCTATAGCCAGAGAGAAGAAGCTGATGAAGCAGATCTCTGCTTCATCAGCTTCTTTTGGGGTCCACAGGTGACATTAGGGGTCCTAGAGACCCCTAATATCTCCATAAAGAGGACCTGTCAGTGTGCCTTTGCTATTATAAAGGGGGATTGTTATCCCCTCATATAATAGCAATAACAATAAGTGCAAAAAATAAATATAAATAAAAAAAAATATAAGTAACATATAAAAAAGTAAAATAAAATA
>NW_017307143.1:581764-588571 GCF_000935625.1 Nanorana parkeri | reverse complement strand
ACATGTTTGGTGTCTTTTTACCCGACGTGACCCCGTCTTTTATATTTTACCAAAAAATTGGGTAATAATAAATGTTTTATCATTTAATATAGGGGAAACTGTTTTTTTTAAAAAAATTCGGTAATTTTTCCTTAATATAGTAAAAAAATAAAAACCCCAGTGGTGAATAAATACCACCAAAAGAAAGCTCTATCTGTCCCCAAAAAAGGGTATAAAATGTATTTCAGTACAGCGCTGCATGACGGAATAAATGTCAGTCAAAGTACCGCAGCGCTGAATACTGAAAAATGGCCTGGATGGGAAGGGGGTTTAACACCGCGGATGTCAACTGGTTAACAGTCGTCTTGGAATTTTTTGGCTTTCAGTGGATCTTCAACTACCAATGTGTTATGGCTTTAGGTGACCGGACGATAAACATTGGGGAGAAAATTGACTGAGATTGCCTTTTCGAGGTAGTTGAGGTAGAATGCTTTTACAAACAACGGGGCTCAGAGATTTAGACCTAAAGAGGTTTGCCTTTTAACTCCTACACTATAAAGTTCTGAAAAGTAGAGCCATTCAGAATGTACACTATCTGGCCACAAAATAAGTCACCACCTGCATTTAGCTAAGCAAAATCTTTCTTCATCTCTTTATCAAGCCTTTTCCTCTTTATTTGCACCTGGCAATGCTGCCATTGACACACTTTCTGTCCTAACCAACAATCACTCAGTATGGTTTCCCTAGGACAGGAAGGGTGTTAGTACTACACTCTTCTGATCTCCATAACACTATGAACGAACAGTCTGTCTCTTTCCTCTGACCCTTCTGTAACAGTGCTCGTAGGTGACTTAGGGGCCAGAGAATGGAACTAGAGCATGCAGTGTGGATACGGGTACCCAACACTCCCAAGACATCAATGGATGCTGTAACTCTGGAACAGAAGGGGTTTAGGAGACAAGGGTCAATGGAGAGGAGAGTACACTGCTGCAAGGAGCTGCCATTTTTCTTGCAGCAAACCTGATACAGCCTCTTTACATCGGTTATTTACAAAACTGACAACATTCTGTACAACCCACAGCTTTTGGGATTAGATATGTAATGATTCTGTCATAATGCACATGTAGTGACCCTGCCTTCTGCAGTTGTGCCACTATCGAATTAAGTGTGCTTATTGCTGGACAATAGCCAGTCCGGATAATCTATCGGATTTTCTGTGCTCGGCAGGTTTTCCCTGAGCCTGGTAGGTTGACAGACTCCCCCCTGTTGCTGGGATGGGGCACCAGCATACAGTGTGGGAGGGTCAACTACAAGGTAATGAATATGTTTCTGACTATGACCAATCCCTGAGGCTGACTCGGAGGCATAGCTGAAGAACATTATAAATAATTGGGAGCACCTTTCCAAAACTCTCTCTCCCCTGGGGCTTCTCCCTCGGAGGAGGTCTGTGATGACAAGGCCTGATTCTCAGCATGTGCCATGTGCTGGGGGCTTTGATGCCTAACTTATAGTTGGAGTGTAAGAAAAGCCCTATACATGCCCAGTCCAATCAAGGTTCCGTCCGCACCTCTGCGCATGCTCAGAAGCCCATTCATAGGGTCAAGGGTAAACGTGCGCTGGTTCGTAGGAATGTGAGCGTGCATGCGCATCCGACAATGCATGCTCTTTCTGCAAAGAGTCGCACATGAAGTGACATCTAATGAACCATATATAAAAGGACATGCTGCATTCTCCCTTTGCTTATGGATCTTCAGCTGTTCCTGTGATTTTGTGTTTGTTGTTATCCAGTTGTCTTCAGTTCCTGACTCGGCTTGCCTTGACCCTTCTTCTGCCTGCTGCTTGTACCTGCTTGATCTTCGGCTCCCCACCTCTGCTTGTTCCTGACATCACTCCCGGCTCTTGATTTGGTACCTCGTCTCCCTATTGACTTGAACCTGGCTTGTGACCCCGACTTGGCTTCTGTCTTCCGCTTCTGTACTACGCTTGCATCTGGTCGGCTACAGCCTAGGCACCAGTGCTACCCCGTGCTCTTCTCTCCCTGTCCCCACATCCAGGGGAGTTGGACAAGGGGCGCAAGGGGCGCCCTCTTCTCCATTCAGTCTCACCTCGGGTACATGACATGGAGTTTATATTTTATGGAGGCAGAGCTGGAGAAGGTCTTGGTGGAGACTGACGCAAAGGAGCTTCCCTCAGGACATTCTAAGAAGGATTCATTGCTCAGGTACCATACTCAGAGACACAGAAACTACTGGTGCACTACAAGGACTGTGACTACTCATATAGGGTCATAGATTTTCCTGGCTGCTCTCTGTTTCTAGAATCTATTTTTGATCGCTCTCATAGGACCTGATTGCTGTTGCTAGTTCTGAAGATACTGTCCTGTATTTTGTGCTTTCAGGCATCCTGCAACCCTAGACCCTATCGCCTGAGTTTCTCTACCACTGAGCAATAAATCATAAAAAGACCTTGGGGACTCGGGGCTGTTGCAGACCTGGGCAATCCGGGACGCGCGTCCCGGGACCGCGCGATCGTGCGCAATTGCTGCACAGCCCAATTGATTTCAATGAGGTTACATCCGAGCAGCAATCGCAGTAAAAGGTACATGTACCTTTTTTGCAATACACAATCCACCTGGCGTGACTGGGGTGCCATTAGAAAATAATGACACAGCCAGCACGATTGGCAGTGTAGGCAACTCTGTGACCGCACGGCAATCCACGCGGTATCGTGCACGAATGAATCTGACCTCAAGCCTGTTCGTTATAAGGAGTGTTAGGGTTTTTGGAGATGGAAACTGGGACGGTAACTGCTAAACAGGTAGGAGGACCCAAAATTACCAGCGGCTCCTTCGTCCTAGCTAGTGGTTGTGTCAGGTGGGTGAAGTTGGGAACCCAGAGGAACAGATTTTGCATCAGAGAATATCTCAAAAAGTCAGCGAGCGACTCAACCTACCACTAGCCAAGCTCAAACATCATTTTTGGAGAGCTCAGCCTTTAATTTCCTAATTTCCTTATTTTACAAACGAGTTATTCCCAAACACAGAACATTTTCAACCGGTTAACACACTGCACCTCTTGGCTCGTGAAACAGTTGTTGAGTAATCGGAAAACACTCTAAACGACAGCTTTATCAATGATTTATTGTGACTTTTTCCTGAATATTGTCCTCCTGCTTCACAGTAGTGCACCTCAATAGATCATTCAATACTTGGACTCTTCTACTGAACAGATTGGCTATTCATTTAAGAGAAAGTACAATCCCATTGCTGTAATTCAGGGGTTTTTAACTGCGTCCAAATAAATGTTTTCAGGCATGCTGTTACATAACCTTGCCACGGCCAGTAAAAATGATGATGTTTTTAAATGAATTTCCTACTTGTTCTATACGCCGTCCAACTTTAAATGTGGTTATGGAAATGCAGCTGCCAGTTTTATATCGAATACTCTGCTACTTTTTTATTCAGTTCATCTCTCTACATTAGAAAAGCAAATGAGATAAAGTGACCATGTCAAGTACAACCTTAGTTCACCTTTACAACATATTCCACTTGTGAAATGCAATGCGTTTTTTAATACCTCCATTATACTTAACTAGTGTTATTTGGCTGCTTTTTTTTTTTTAAATGATTCTTTACTGTACAAAATCCTTTGGGCTCCTCCCATTAAAAAGAAACCTTTATGGTTTCGGTATTAAAGTGTTCCTTTTATTTAGTTTTGCTGGCTAGTGTGCACTGCGCAGGTCACAGCGGCCTTAGGAGAGAAGCAGTGGGTACAAGAAATCTGAAGATTTACATCTATATAATGCTAGAATTTGAAAATGCAGTCAAAACTGCAACACACACCTTCGTTTTGCCCCCGCAAAGACACTCCACTCAACCACTAAAAACACCCCTTTTTCTGAAATGAATTAAGCCCAGCGTAATTAAACTCACTTCCGTTGAGCCCAGGATCTCATGGACTCATGGATCTCCCTTCTGGGGGCACGTCATCCCATCAGTCTGGGCTTAAAAGGCTCACTACATGACTATAAGAGCACTGTTCAATGCAGCAGTAAGGACCTCCCAGTGGAAGGACCCTGCTCGTCAAGAGAGCTCCTTTATAATGAGCTGCTGATTCATACTTTTCAAATAAAAGAGCCTATTTAACCTCAGATAACTAAAATCATCCATGAACCTGTAAAAGTCAACTAATACCAGCAGTTTACACCCTAATGAAGGAGAAACATTGTAGCCCCTGAAACATGTTGGCTTGTCATCTATAAAATTTGTACTTCTGTGATAAAATAAATATACTTAGACTTCTAAACATTTGCTGTTGCATACTTGTCCTTCCTACACCTTCCATTGTTCACCTGAGGTGCCTTTGAAGGCATTTCAAGTTTGAGAGCAGCCAAGCTAAAGTCGTTGTCCATAGCTGGGACTCACACGGATGAACTAAACCAATTTCAGATTCAGCACCTCCTACCTACACCTTCCTAACTTCTCAGGGCTTAATTTTTTTCTCCAGCCATTTATCTCCCTTTAATGTGTAATCTCAGAGTCCCTGCTTTGAATGTAAAGGTGGAATTTCCGCAGGTGCCTTTCATTGTGTTCCTCATACAAAAAGCTTTATGAAGAAACTAACAGGACTATTCACTTAGCTGCCGAAGGCATAACTAAGCCAAAGTGAAGTGAGCCAAACGCTGTTCGGCTATTCAGTTCTGGCTTGTACGGCTGATTTCAGCCACACACCGGCTAAAATCAGCCGTATATCGCCTGCCTTTAGTCAGCCGAAGTGCAGAAGGAGTTCGACTCAGCCGATTCAACATCTGACTCAGCCAGCTCACTCACCCCTATTCTCTCCGCCCAGCTTTCATTTGCATGGAGATCGGTCGGCTTCGGCCGACCTTTCTCCACGCTTCAGGTTTCACTACGGCTTAGCCGAAGCACATGCGTTCGGCTCGTCTGAGCCACTCGGCTGCCTTTGGCTGCTGTACTGCTATTGTGAATAGGCGGCCAAAGCGAGCCGAAGGATCAGCCGAAGCTACTGCTGGATGCTTTGGCTCTTTAGCGAATAACCCCCTAAGTTTCTTTCAGTCAATGGATTCACTAAATGCCACTGCCATGACAGTCTTAATCAGATTGGTGATACCATAGGGTCTAATTTAGAAAAAAATTGGATTCTGGCCAAAATGGGCTTCTGGGCACCCTTGTTGATGGCGTTACATGAAATATGGTTACAGTCCGCAGTCCCCATTCCCAAACCGCAAGGTGCCCCCCTTACAGAATCTTGGGTTCTTCTTCCCACAGGAACTGTTTTTTACTTTGGCACGTGTGATGCAGTTGCATACTTTATTTTATTATTTTATTACAGGTATTTATATAGTGCCGACAATTTACGCAGCGCTTTTACATACTGTACATTCACACCAGTCCCTGCCCTCAAGGAGCTTACAATCTAAGGTCCCTATATCACATGCCTACTGTACATACAGGGCCAATTTAGACAGGAGCCAATTTACCTTCCAGCATGTCTTTGGAGTGTGGGAGGAAACCCACACCGGAGGTACCCGGAGGAAACCTACGCAAGCACAGGGAGAACATGCAAACTCCTTGCAGATAGTGACCTGGCCAGGATTCGAACCAAGGACCCCCAGGTTTACAGATGCATTAACAGGATCTGAAGAGACTACAAGTCCCATATGCTACTGCGGCAGAGGGACCCATAGATCTCAATGGAGTACAAGTGTAGAGACATCAACACACTTGTAATCCATTGATAACCTCCCCCAGTCCTGTAACTGAGGGCACGTACCTCAGTATGGACCTGAGCCGGAGGAACATTCTGCAGGAGCCTGTTCATTTACCCGCGACCCAGTGATTGCAGTTACAATTATTTCCAATGCAAAAAAAAATTTAATCAATGTTGGTGCATTTAATATTATTTCTTTATTTTTGCAAAAGGTGGAATATGCCTTTAAAAGGTCAAATCAAAGTAATGTATTAGTTTGGTGGGATTTAGATTTCGCTGGTTTAAAATGTGTAAACTAGCCAGTTTGACAATTGATAATGCAAATTTCCTTATGTAGTAGTATACGAACAGACCGCACTATCCAGAGAATTCCAATACTTCAGAATTTATACTACTACATTCCAAGGTGGAGATGCACCTATTAGACCAGCACCGTTGGATTCCTGTTGGCGGATAAGGAATTGGAGCGGTGAGATTTATTTTGGCTCTGCAAATTTCCTTATGTTTCGATTCCAGGAGTGTCTCTCTTTCTCACTTTGATGCCAATACAAAATCCACTTCACAGTCTTCACCTAAAATTGACGTGTCATTTTTTAATGGGTTATAATGTATTCTGTTTGTTGAACAAACGGTGCAATGTACCAGAAAATGTTTTAATAGTCTTCTCCATAAACTTAACCGGTAAAGAGCCCTCTCTGATAGGGATGCTATTCATTACAACCTGCCAACATTATAACTTGGTTTATAACTTTATTATTCCAATCACAATTCCAGACGACAGTAAAATCAATCAATGAGAGGCTAATGCAATCAAAAAAACATCAGCGAGGTAACTTCAGTCCATGCATTTAGTGTAATTTTACATATCCTGTAACTGGGCAGGTCTTACACTGTGTCTCTTGGTTGCAAATTCTTGAAACTTTGCAATGCTTTGCGATATACATTCCCAAGAACTAAATGTATGTATATGTTGTGATTCATTTAATTTGTTAAAAGGCTTTAGCAGGGGACGTCAAAATTACAATTTCAGAGAGATTGTGATAAATGTGTCAGGGATTGCTGAATACCTAAGGGGACAGCCTGTTGTATATAAAGCTGA
>NW_017307143.1:567561-580713 GCF_000935625.1 Nanorana parkeri | reverse complement strand
AATCTTGCCATTTCCCCCCCCCCCCCTTCCCTAATTGCCCCCAGTAATTGAAAAAATCTAAATGGCAAAATACTTGCCTGAACTTATGGTAATGTGCAGGGCCTTTCCTGCCTTTTTCCTTGCCTGAAGCAGCCAGGATTCCACGGCCGGTGACGTCGCGGTTCTCACAAAACACAGAACAGACATTGAACAATCAGTGTTGGGCCATGCTGTCAGCCGGGGGGGCCGTGCTGTTAGTCCCCCCCCAAATGAGATGCCACCTGAGGCTACCTCATTGTGGTGGCATCCATGATCATGTGACATTCCAGGTCCCAAGTCTTCTCTCCAGGATCCAAGACTTCCCTCTTCCGAACTGTAGAATTGGAGTGTGATTTTTTTTGGATGCCCACATTTCTGCCTGTTGATGAGAATACTTCCCATAGGGTCCATCAGCAGGGTTCTGAATACCCTATTGATGTGGTAATAATGTTATGATGAGGGCAGCAACAAGACCAGTTGGAGGCGGGTTGCAGTGGTGGATCACCAATCTTCACTCCTGGAAGAGGCACTGCAGAGGGTCACTTAACAGCTGTCTAGGAATGTTTTTTTTTTACTGTGAATGGGGGAGAGAGTTAAAGTGGAACTCAGGGAATTTTCTTTTTTGCAGTTACAGCTTGGGTTAATGTAAATATCCACAATTGATCTTTGGAGGCCCCATGGGGATGGTGAAAATCACTGTAGAGCCTGAGATGCATACTGCACACTGATAGCTGTGAGGTGGGTTCTCGGTGCGCCTCCATAGGCTTAATCTCTGCACTCTGAGCAACAGGGAGCATGGGGAGCACAGGGAGCTCGCTCATCACCGCCACCATTCAGAGAATGCCTTCTAGTTATTTATTTTTTCTGAATAAAAATAATTTTCTGACAGGACTAGGTGGAGATTGTGACCTCATCTGTCCTTCCTCTCCACCTCATCCAATTAGAGAATGCCTTGTATTCATTAAACAAATGACAAGGCATTACTTTTAATGGTGGCGGTGATGAGTGAGTCACTCCCTGGGCTCAGTGTACAAATAGGAAGCCATGGAGCCAGCGTAGGAGGATCATGACTATCACTGCATGTAGGACAGACTACTAACTTGACTTTCAACATCTCCAGCAGCTCTTCGGAGATCAGATATTGGTACTTACATTGAGCCAAGCTGGACTGATGTGAGTTTCCTTAAAAGATAACTCTATGAGTTCAGCTTTATAGTGGCCCAAGATGGGCTTTGAATCACAGTCTATACACAACAATAGCCCTGAGCAGCTAAACTTTCTCCTCTGTATTTATTTCTATTGCAAAGTTCAATGTGGAAAGGCTGTAGTTTAAGTGATTACTTTTGTTGTCTATCTCAAGTTAAGATACAAGCGTTCAGGACACCTTTGATCCCTTCCTCAGGGTTTATACATGAGATAGGTTTGTTGGCATCGCTGGCCTCCTTTTTGAAATACTATTTGGTTAGCTGTCATGCTGTTCCCTTGGCTTCAGTCATGCAAGCTGTCATTGTGGACCTAAACCTGAAAATGCTGGTCCCCTGGCTATCTTAATGATCTTCTGGCTTTAGCTTTCTGAGTCACTGACATGAGTATGGTCTCTTACCTGATTAGTGAAACAAGAGGATTGAGCAACATAGGGGTCTATTCACTAAGCTGCCGTAGGCACCCGAGTGAATGACCGACCTGAAGTGAGCCGAACACTGTTCGGCTATTTTCAGCTGTATATCGGCTGAAATCAGCCGTACATCGGCTTGCTTCGCATGGCTTCGGGTCGGCCGAACATGCTCAGCATGTTCGCCTGACCCGAAGTGCAGAAGGAGTTCGACTCAGCCGATCCAACATCTGGATCAGCTGAGCTGAGCCGAACCTCCGGCAGGCTACTCACTGCTGTTCGGCCTATTCTTATAGATGCCGAACAGCAGTGAGTGAATTGTCGAATGCCGCTGAGCGGCATTCGGCTCGGCTGTTCTGCTCGGTCCCTCAGAGGGACCGAGCAGAACAGAAAAATAGTTAAAAAGTAAAAAAAAAGTAAATAGATAACGATTGTGCGGAGATAGCAATGAGCTGCGGAGGGGCGGTGGTTGGCAGGGATGAATGGGAGTTTTTCTATTTTTTTTCTGGGGTTGGGCTCTAAAAGTAAGCAAAGTCAACCTACATGTTTCTGCTTAAACAGGTTCCTTCTGACTTTTAAAAGTGAAGCATCGTTAACATATCAGAAAGTATACATATTCCAAATGGTTTATCCCAAGGATACATATTGAGCGACAACTGCAGATATTAAATACCAATCACAATTCTTCCCTGAATATTCATAATACATTAAATCAAATTTGATTGAAATCTGCATTTTATTGCAAATTAATTGCAAACCGGGATTCATTTTAATGACCACCTGGAAAGGTGGAATTTGCATTTCGGGGACCCAGCTTGTTCTGTGACCTTGGTCAAACGGAAAATCTTATTTACATCATAAAGACCACAGGTGGATGGAGAACTTTTATTTTCCCGTTTTATCTTGGTCAGTGAAGCGCGATAATGATGATCAAGGCTTTAATGATCCAGAAGTATTTGTGATGCAGCTTTCAGAAGGGAAAAACATTAAATGAATCGAGGATTGATGTCTTTTTAATTTGCCCACTTATTAAAAGTGGGAGTTGAAAGCTTCCATTCAAACTTTGTTACAATGCGATCTAGTTTTTGAATGTTAGCATTTCCATATCAATGTAACATGTAAAGTGTTGTTTTGTGTTTTGCAAGTGTCGTTTACATGCACCAGTAAGCCAGATACATTTTAGAAAGAGCCGACAGAATTTTATTTCTTTCAGTTGACATCAAGGGTCAGATACGTGATTTGTATCCCTGTCATGGGCATTCAGCTGCGTTCCACTGGGATATCCAATATATGCTGTGACTTGGACCTGCTCTACAATATACACATATGTACAGATGATATATGATGAATGATAAATGGCAACTTTTAAATACTTGTTCAAGGTGATTAAAATAATGTACGCTAAATGCAGCATCTGCCAAAGCCTGACGTAATATTTTGCCCGATTACTCTGCGATTGGGTGTAGCATCTTTTAATCGTTTTGTTAGTTTCGATTGATGTTCAATCATAATGTCTTACTGGCCAAACATTGAATCTAGATCATCCAAAAAAATGTGAGCATATATTGAAAAAATCTATTGAGTTTAATTTATACCTGATCAAAATCCAAAGTCATGGGCACTTCCACCCAATCATTTGTGGGCTGGGCATTCTCTTCCCTGCAGCTGCTTGTAAGAAAAGGTGCTGGATACTTGTACTGACATAATTAACCTTATATGACCACATATATGGACATATTGGGGTTGATTTACTAACCTTATAAACACGCCACGAACAAGTATACACCTCTGTAGTGTGTTCCCTCCCAGCATGATCTATTGGTGGAATCTAGACACCTTTGTAGTGTGTACACACCCAGCAGGTGTGTTGTGCAAAGCCCTGCATGAATTGCAAGGTGATGTTGTGTAAATTAGCTCTACATTTTGTTGCTTGTGTTGATGAATGCAGGAATGTAAATGCATGAGCTAACCATTTTTGTCTAAACTGTGAAGCAGCATTATATATGCATCATGTGCATGATGTTTCCATATATGGCATTAGTGGAAATATGCTTTTAGAGACTTGTTGGTTGATAAATACGTTTTGCTGTGTAAAAATCACACCGTAGTTCTCTTTTAAGTCAAGCTATGGGCAGCTGATTGGGTAACACACAGAAGTAGCTTCCTTCTGGGATCAGGGGTATCTGTTCTAATGGGCAGCCAATGAGCTGCCAGCTGTGTTCGGGTATCCGGTGGCTGCTGTCACATAACAAAAAAAATCAGGAGATTCCACGATCAACGTTCTTTATCAACAATGCCAGGTAATCACCATGCCAGCTCTGAATTGGCATGTCATGTTGATAAAGTCATGTGATCCCTACAATAGAGCCGTCATGGTGATCACATGAGGGTTGGGGTTGTTGTTGGGGTAGTTTGTTAAAGGAGAACTATGAGATGAGTGATTTCCACTCACCTCATAGTTCTAGCCGACCTGTGACAATGAGACTGTCACAGGTCCGCTCAGTAGATCGGGAGGCGAGTGAACACATACCGGGTTCGCTCACCTCTCGATCCTGTCACAGCTCTCTGCCGTGACAGGGGGGAGAACTGGATTCCCCCCTCCCCGCTCTGATCTGTCAGCGCTGACTGGCGGAACGGACAGGGGAGGGGGCGGGTACAGCTGGCTCTGCCTCTAGATAGGCAGAGCCAGCTCTCACTCATGCAGCTGGGCGGATCCCGACGTCCATGTCGGGATCCGCTCCGGCATCTCAGTATACCGTGAGCTGTAGCTCACGGTATATTGAGCTTAGGGTAATGGGAGGACGCTAGTTTGTGTCCTCCCGTTACCCTAAGGAGAACTATGGGGAAAAACACTGACCCCATAGTTCTCCTTTAAAGCTTCCCTAACTCCCATGAGTCATTTAATGGTTAGGGCAAAAACCACTACACTCTTCATAATTTGACCTTCCCTATTCAGACCCTGAAAAACAGAAAACTATTTCTGGACACAACATCTAAGGACCAATAAGCTATAGATACTTTGTTTTTGGGTTTCCACCCACTTTCAATGTGGAAATAGTGAAAGTAATAATTACTTATTAGGTGTTGCCCTTCCAAGAGGTATAGTACTTCCTTACAGTGTATATTACATTATAGAGGGGCATCTTGGCCCACTCGCGTCTCCCCCTGATTACTTAGCCGCCGTTATTAATTTGCACAAAGTATTTTCCATCTGCTTGCCGACATTTAACTGTTGTTATTCTTAATCTACAAATGATAAGCATATTGCTAAGACATATATTTGCCTTCCATCATAGCTAAACATTCCACTGTTGACATAACAATGATGTATTAGTCCATCAAGCCCTGAACTGCTAGCGGTTGAATATTCAAGTGGAAAAATGATTAATGCCGAAATCTGCATTCCGCGTGCTCCTCGATATCAATATTTCAGCTTAGGTAAACACAAGTGAGATTATTTATTCGTTTTTTTTTTTTTTATGGATGGATGTCGCAGTCTAAAATCTCCCCTGTCCATGCGGTGACCTTTCATGTCATTTTAGTCAATCATAAAAGTTATCCAAAAGCATAAGGAATACTTAAAGTCACCCTGTCATTAAAAAACAAAAAGTAAATTAAGCTGCTAGCAGGTTTAAAGTGCAGTTATCTAGAGGTACTGGTGCATATCTACTGCTGCTGTCATTGTCCCATCTATGCCCAGATGCCAGGATGTCATAAATGGATCAAAGCTGCAACACTTATAAGCTTGGGAGCTTTCTCTCACGTCCACCCATTCCTATTGGCACATCACTATGATGGGCTGCTTTAGTGCCCAATAAAAATGGATAGTGGAAGAAGATGGCCAAACACTAACAGGAAGTGACAGAGCTTTGCCTGATCAGAACGTCTCGGTGTTTGGGCATAGATGGGGCAACAAAAGAGCCACATCTACTTTATGGTTTTATGAGGGTCAAACAAAAAAGTAATGCCTTCATGTCTGTAATTTTAGATCTATTAGAGTGACTGTTCATGTGCCATGTTATAGAGGTGCCCTTACCCCACTAATGTCTGCTTTTCTCTTTCAGATTGAGTGATTAGAACCATGGATCGGTAGCTAAAACAATGAACTGCAACTGAATTTCTGTCGAAAGAGGGTTGCGTACCTAAGGAAATCCATAATCGCCAAATAGAAGATGAATGGGTCCATGCAATGTGCCCAATGTGTTCAACAGTGTAGAGTGTATCCGTCAATGTGCTTCTTGCCTGATGAAGGGACCATGCTAAGTTCCGACACATTGCTTTGTACTTGATACCATGTGTTTCAGTCATCAATAAAAGGACGGATTGATGCATTGGACCTAGGTGTGTGAGTGACCACTTCTACATTTGGTTTTGTGCAGCGCCATCCACATGTCCTTCAGCGCCCTCCATTTTATTACCATGGGATTCCGGTTTGGCAATGCAATGGGACAGGGATAAATTAAAGTGTATCCAAACTCCCAAAAAACTGTCATATATTGCAGCCTACCAGTCCTTAGTTGTGGTGGCTGCATTAGCTTACTTCTTTTTAGGCTTTTCTTCCTTTATTATCTCCTGGGGATCTGGCCAGTAAGTCGGTTATTTTTCAACTTTCTTTAACAGGCCAAGCTGCCCAGCAAAAGTGGCAGAGATAGGGTTAAGGCAAACTATTTAACACCAATTAGGTGTGCTTACAATGGTCAGCTTTTATTCACTTACATAAAACATTTATCCCAAAAATGTGAAAAACTGTTGCTGTGACTGCTTAAAAAGTGTTAGCTGGAGATCTAAGTCTATCCAAATCTGACTGATAGTGCACCTAACACTATGGAGCCACCCTTGAATAGCCATTGGAAGGGTGGCTCCATTACTCCTCTGTAGAGTGGAGCCATCTTTGGACAGGAAATGTGTTGCTGCCTGGATCACATGTCTAAATGGGGGGGGGGGGAGCCTAAAAAAAAGAAAAGAAAAAAGAAACCAATGCAGCCACCACATTTAACCTCCCTGGCGGTATGATTATGCAGGATTTTAGCATGCCAAAGCGGTACATTGTTTTTCATGGCAATTTGATTTTTTATATTGTAATTCTTAGTAAATCTTAGGAATAACTCCCCTAAATCTGTCCAAACAAGAGTCCAGTAGACATCCTGGGTATGATAAAGTTTGAAACACGAAATCATAAATTATAATATTAAAAAAAAAATGGTCCAGTAAATGGGAATTCTGAGGGTGCTTCCTGATCGGTACCACAGTCAATAGAGTACAGTAAAAGTGCAGGCAGGGCACTGGACAAAGCTCTAGGGACAAAATTGAAGTGAAAAAGTTTGATAAATACATGTAATTATAGCAGATTACCTTGTATTCTGTGTAAATGTCATGTTTGCACTTTTGAATTTCCCACCGGCTCCGCCCAAAAACGAAACTGAAAGCCGAATGCCTCCAGGGAGGTTAAGGTTTGGTGATCTGCAATATATTACATTTTTGTTCTTTGGGATTAGATATGCTTTAAACGAATTCGCTTTTTTCTAGCCCTCAATAATTGAAAGCAGAATTCCATCAAAAACACGTAGAAGGGAATGATTTTAAATAGTGATTGAATCAGTTTTTTCTCCAGATACGCCGTCTGGAAGAAATATAAAAGAATGCTCCAAAAAGGAGATCAACTTCTGAGATATCTCCACAGCTTGAATGATTTGGATTCTTCACATAAGTATTCACCACATAAGGCGCTTTATTTCTTAACCAGAAAAAGAAACATTAAGCACCTGGAACCTAATCATGGAAATTTGGTGGCAAGTTTTATCCTGGAGTTCTCCATTAAATGGAAACCCGAGGACAAAACATGGATGTCGCCATTTCTTCCATGTGAGAGTCCTTCTAAACAGTGGAGCCAGGGGCAGGGATAACAGTCCAGGAGCCCCTACCTTAAAAACAGTACCTGCTCTCATATTTCTGTTCTCACAAATGGTCTTAAAAGCAAGACGGAGTAGCTTCAGCATAACGCGCAGGATGAGGAACTAGTACAGGATTCGGTAGAAGGAAGAAGCAGATGAGGAACTGACCGCAACAGGGGCATGGGCTAGAACTTTGTTCGTCAAAGAAAGTTACACAGGAACTAACTCACCAGCACAAAAGAAAAAGGTACAGAGAAGAAAGGATGAAAGCAACTGGTGAAGAATCTACATGACTGGGTTTTAAAAGGGAGGAAACGTGGTGAATTTAAGGGGAAGGTAAGTAGTTCAAGCTGTAGTAGTGGGTTCTACTTACATGTATTGGTGGGTTGGCTGGAACAGAAGGGGCTTCAGGGTTGGAGTGGAGTGTGGGCTCTAGAAGAGGTCAGTTGGTGTAGAGACGGTTGATGGGCAAACTTCCCACCCATCCACCCCCTTTTTGTTTTTACATTTGAGTTGTGGTGGGTTTTTTCTCTGGGGATGTGTGAGGGTTGTTGTGGCATCTGGTGGGGTTTTCAAGGTCCTTGATGGCTGTTATTGTGGTTAATGTAGAGTGGGTTTGTCTTGTCTTTGGTACTGCGCCCCTCTTTTACGATTTGCAACGTCAATGTAATAATGGTTGTGTGGTCGTAGGTTGAACTTGATGGACTTGTGTCTTTTTCAGCCCGACTAACTATGTATCTGCATGTCATGGTGCAATCGTCGAGCTCCCATGGCTGGAGGACTCATTTACAGGTTTGCAGAAACTATATATTAAAGTAAAATGGCTAAAAAAAAAAAAGACCTTGAGCCCTGTTTTAAACTGCTATTGTGATTTATGTTATTTAAAGGCTGCTATGGCAATTAAAACTCAAGGTGCGGTTATTTGGGGGTTTAGGAATGGGGTGATGGCTGTGGCTACTCTGTTAGTAGACAAAGCATCTTTAATACCTTAGTCATGTAACCATGGGGTTTGCCAACTCAACTCATGTTAGTGTAAGACTGGCCACTGAATGTAGGACAGGATCTTCCAGTGAGCCCTGACCCACAGTGGTCTTCCAAAACATGCTTTCTTGTTTTGAGCTATTAAAGCCTGTTGTTTACCCACACCATCTTGCGCTGTTATATGCTGTGCTAGGGACATGATTATCAGGATGTCTGAAGTTGGGGACCCAGAGTTTGACCCGAACCCAAGCTGTTCGCAGTTCGTCAAACGGGAGAGCAATTTGGCCTCCCCAAAGCTGTAGTTTCCTGTAGTTCTCTCAATTATATTATTAAATAATAAAAAGCTTACCTATACAGTACGATATCTAAATAGCTAAATGTTTATTTATTATAAATACTGACAGAACAATTTTACGAATATGCATTGGGCTGGTAGTAGGATGGCTTTAAGCCCCCATGGTCTACACAAACCAAAATGGATTCCTTTTGGAATACTTTCTGAGCCATTCATCATTTCTGGGGATCATACTGCAGGCCAAACTGACCAAAAAAAAGGTCAAGTTTCAGGCAGCAGTATTTTCTGTGTGCTGCAAGGTGCCATTAAACTTGACCTCTGGGTCTTCTTTGGGTTTATCTTCTGTTTCAGTTTTATTTTCAGCAAGCTTAGCTTCCAATTTTTCTTGATCTTGATTCTCTGTTTGACTTTTGTAGTCTTGAGTTTCTGATTTCTCATCGTTTTCTTGCGTCATCATTTTATTTTCCATGTCTGTGTTCACCTCACCCTGCTGATACACATCATAAATAAAAAAATAATTTTTTTATATTACAGAAAACAGCAGCCAAACGCGCCTAAAAAAATTAAACAACAAAACGTTTATGTTGACGCACATCTGTCATAGGTGCAAGGCACATAAAGGAAGGCCTTAGCACAATGTAAGCATCTTGATACAAACCCACAGTGTTTATTTTCATGGCCAAAATAGATTTTTCAAGGAAGTCACCACCTTTGCCAAAATGTAACCTGAAATTTCACCATGAGGACTGCTAGGAGACATCTGCTTGCAAAAAAAACAAAAACCAAAACAAAATCAGCTCTGACATGTTAATCAGGTGCCTTTCTTGACCACTTGAGTCCTTATTGCCATTTTAAAATGGCATAGGGTCAGTGGCTATGCATTCCACAATGGCACAAGTAATCAGCGGCTCCTGTAGTTTACTGCCTTCTGAGTTTTTGGTCTTCTGATCTTGCTACACAAAGCTCCGTAGGCATGCTTGTAGCAGATCACTGTAAACATAGTGACCAATTCTGCATTTTGTTTATATTTTAAAGGGAAGTGATGTCACATGTGATGTCATAGCACATCTTCCTAGTAGGCAGACTGTAAGCAGAGCTGGAGTAAGCCCTTATCTGCCGCTCCATGCAGCAGCAGACCACACCTGTAACGATCAGAGGCATATCTGCCGCAAGGCGAACAAGGAACTGGCCTTGGGCGACAAAAAGTGCCGCCCCTCAAACCAGTGAGGCAAAGCCTGGCGAGAACGCACACAGCTCTGATGACACCGTACAGCCTTAGTAACAACACACATAGTGTTGGGGACTGCACACAGCCCTGGCGAGACGGCACACAGCCCTGGCGAGACGGCACACAGCCCTGGCGAGACGGCACACAGCCCTGGCGAGACGGCACACAGCCCTGGCGAGATGTTGAAAAACCCTGGTGAGACACTGCACAGCCCTGGTGATTGGCGAGACCCCGCAAAGCCCACCTGAGACACCGCATACCCACCTGAGATGACACAGCCACCTGAGAGCCCCAACAGCCTCCTGAGCCCCACGGGACATCAGGCCACCACCCCCCGGAGCAACACAAACTAGGTAGCTTCATATTATTCTGCATTGCTGGTGGTATTCTGCATTGCTAATAGAGCAGCCTGTCAGAAGCTGGATACAGCATGCGCACTGTATCCAGCGACTGACAAGTTACGCAAAATGTCTTAAACAGGAAGGGGTGGGGCTTAGGGCACCACAAAACCAAAATAGACCACTGGTAGTGATGCACTACTGCACTGGGGGGCTACTGACCCCCATAAAAAATCCCTCCACAGAAGTCTCATGATCTGGGTGACATCTGTAATAGTCAAATTCTTACATAAGTGAACGCAATGTCCATGTCATGAGTTTTAGCAATCACAAACCTGTAAAAAATAAGTCACTGACATAGCTGAATGTTACAACAACAATTGGATATGGTTAGGGCAAACTGAGTATTTTTTCCTGAGCGCATTGCAATATAGTGTTGAAATGGAAAAAAAAAAAAGCTGTCCTAAGTAAAATGTGAGCCTTCATTTTAGCTTTTCCATTTTGTTATGTTACATTAAAAAAAATTAAAAATCTAATTTCTGTGATAACCTTTTAATCAGCAGATTTTGGCGGATCTATTTTGGGGTAGATATCTGTGGCAGCACTAATTACCTAAAAGCTGCATTATACAGAATTACAGGAAAATAAAATTTCTAACTTGCCGATTTTTAATTAATGACTTCCTAAATAAAACCTATGAAACCATGTATCCAAATCTGCTATCAAATTAAAAGTAGTATTAAAACTCCTAAAACTTTTTTGCAATATTGAATCCAGAAAAAAAAAAAAATATATACATCGCATATGCAAAGTTTTTTCAACATTTTCTTCCCATGTTTCCAAACAGCCCCAACTCTCTCAGCTTGGCTTCCCTATGCTTCCTGCCAATCCAAGATCACAAGGGACAGAGCAGTCTTCAGCAGCTGTCCACCTAATATCTTGGAGAAGGAAGGAGGAAGAGCAGGATGAGAAACAGGGGAGAGTCTTCCTTTGCTTTGTCCGTGGGACACACACAGAGCTTACTAGCAAGGGTGGCTCATAATCCATAGAGTCCTATGGAGTCACAAGAGTGGCTCCATAGGACCCTGCGAGGGAAGGGAGTCACTCTAAAACAGGAAGCCAGGGCCAGTGCTCAGGGGGCCAGCCGATTCTGCAGGAAACAAACTTTTAAACATCAAGGAGCAACACCCACTGTAAGTGATTTCATCTGCATTTGAAATAGCTTAAAAGCCTTTTGACTTCAATGTCATGTAAAGTAGGGATGCATGGATACCGGAACTTACAGTCAGAGGGAGATTTCCTCTGACCTTCAGTGCCGCGAGGGAACATGGAGCTGGTTTCCTGGTATGCGACAGCCTGGCACTAAACTGCTCCTATAACCAAAAATGAGCATATTGTATGGCAGTTCATACTTTATTGGGTGCATGCCTATCTTAGGCCAATCACTTCATGGGTAGTGAAGTCAGAATAAGACCTATCCCTTCGGTCCTGAAAATGTGGGCTCTTGGAAGCTATCGGTCCTGAAAATGTGGGCTCTTGGAAGCTATGCCGTCAGGCTAAATTGGACATGTAGTAAATTACCCCATTCCATTACCATCCTAAATCGTAACAGAAGTTCTAAATTGCTTACAGTAGCTCCGAGACCCATCTGGTGCAGATCACCTAACCCAATGTCAGAGCACTGGTGGTACAATTCATGCTGAAGGGGAGAATCATAGTTCAGAGTAAAATGACTAGCCAGCTCTGTCTCAAGGTCAGGCTCAGCCTTGATCACATGATCAATACAATGGCATTTACTAACATGACTGATCCCAAATCCCTAGTTTTTACAAGAATGCTTCTGAAGTTTATAGCTTCTTTCATTACATTAGACATTTCAAGTAAGCCCGTCACAAGAGAAGTATGGGGATTGCTACTGATGACCACCACTGGTAGTAGTTTATTAGTCACGGAGCCAGAACAAAGAGGAGAAAACAGATTGGAAAATAATCCTTATTTGCATACATGTTCTGGGCCAGTTCCAAGTCATAAACTAAGAGGGTCAGCATGACAGAGGAGAGAACAGCATTGGAAGCCTTCACCATTCTTCCGTGATAGATTTTCCTAACAGGAAAAGGATAGCCAGGTTCATTTATGGAGGGGGGGATATCACATTATAGGGTGCCACTGAGTACTCTCTGCAAACTGGGGCTGATTTACCTCGTATGGTCAAAGGTTAGGCTTGGATACTTACAACAAGGGAGGCTTTGAGCTTGTGCAGCAGAACCAGCATGTGATCACAGATGACCATGTTCTCTAGCACTACTTGCTGTCTGGCCATGACGCTACTCAGTGTTCTCTCCTTGTCATCTTCCTCCTAGAAGGAACACAAAAGTAAACTCATGTTTACACACCATCAATATATTGATCTACTCATTTAAAGCGGATTTCATGTTTACACCATCATGTGTACAAACTATACAAACAAGAGTAACTATAGCCATAGCACACTATGCACCTGCTATGGGGTTCAGGGCTGTCTTGATCATCTGATTTTGGTCAGGTAGCAATAGCATTTGCCAAACATGTTTGAATTAAATAAGTGTACATACAGTTTGCATTCTCAGTGTTTACAGCAGAAGCACAAAGAGATTCAAGTCAATGCCGCAGCAGCTCAGTTCCCCCTCCCAGCAGCTCAGCTCCTTCTGATCCCCAAACCATGCAGTGACTCAGCAGCTTAGCTTATCCTCAGGGCCATCCTTATGAGGCATCTGGAGGCTGTTGCCTCAAGTGACATCTCTTTGGGTCAC
>NW_017307143.1:506068-566919 GCF_000935625.1 Nanorana parkeri | reverse complement strand
CTTCACGTGGGCTCTTTTGGGGGGCCGGGGGGGGGGGGGGGGGGTTGGAATGCGGAACCTGCCAACCTCCTTCCAGCTAGAGCATCCCAGGTTGCAAAGAGCCAGGTGGGGAGATGGGTAAGAGGCATACACATCTCCCCTTCCAGCTCTTAGTCACCTGGGACACTCTGGACGGTTTCTTGCCCAGCTCCTGGCAACCAATGGTGTCAGTGAGCTGGGCGGGATGCCAGCCAGAGCTGGACAGTGCCCCACAAGGGTGTTAGCCAGTGTCCCATTAGTGTGTACCACCAGCAACCCATCAAGCGCCAGCAATCCCCCCCCCCTACAACATGACCACAAGCACCCCCATCCCCGGGTGGTGATTATGCTGGGACACCCCTGCTTAACCTGCTTCCCCTCCTAGCAATGACTCAGAAGCCCAGTGTTCCCTGCTTCCTCTCCCAGAAGTGGCTTAACAGTTTAATTTAACCTTGTCTCCCATCTCAGCAGTGAATTAGCAGATCAACGTACCTTGCTTCCTTTTTATTTCACACCCTGGACCAAAATGAGCAGTTAACCCTTGCAGTGCAGCCGTAACCCCACTGCAAGGGTTAATTTTGCCTATTACCTGACCATAGGTCCGATTTAATGCAGTGGCATAAGCAAAACTCCACCACATACTTGGCACCTAATCCAATTTAACCTTTCAGTAACATAATGTGAACCTGTACTGACCTGTAGCACTTTGAACCCAGGATGCAGGTGCGGATCATCATAGCTACTTACACTTCTCTTCAGTAATCTAGAAAATCCCAAGTAGCTCTTAAACCTGGGGTACCCCTGCCCTCAAAATACAAGACTCCTCCATCTTTCCAATGGGTTACCATCGGTCCTGGACATTACCCGTCAGCAAGAAAAGTTATTTGCTGGTATTCACAACTATTAAAATGCATCTTTCTCCAATTTGAGACCAAGCATAAAAAAGGATTATCTGACAATATGGCCGATTATACATTCCACGTTGTTCCTTGGAAGTGTACAGTAGTGTGAACATAGTGGCCGAGTGGTTGGTACTTCTGGAGACTTTCTCCCTGGTTTCCTCCCACACTCCAAAGACATGCCTGAAGGTTAACTGGCCCTGTGTATGGATATGAGATCGGGGCCTTAGATTGCAAGCTCCTCAAGGGCAGGGACTTATGGGAATGAATAGTATGCAAAGTGCTACGTAAATTGATGGTGCTATATAAATACTTTTAATAAATAGCATACAGCAAATTGCATTTTAACCCCCCCCCCCCTTGACCTTTACCACCAAAATCACAGCACTGCCATTGACCCCAGTCACTGACCGATGCACAACACAAGGGCCATGTTATGTAGATGAGGAGAGTGTCCTAGCTGCTCCTCCATAGAGACACTATAGCTGGCCATACACCTCTAGATTATCTGCTATCGTCATATGGAAAAAAAAGTGCAACAGATTCCTCCATCTACACTAAACTGTGTGGATGGAGGAATCTCCCATTGGGCCAAGCTTCAGTATCTTGCTAGTCGGCCCCGCTGGCTCTCAAAATACCTGAACAATCTGATTGAATGCAGGCTTTGTTCACGTGTTTTGAGAGCCAGCGGGGCACTTTGCCTGACGAAGGGGTCCTGTGAGGCTCCGAAACATTGCATTCACATGTCATGCTAAAGGAATATAAATACAAGGGACATTCCGAAGCAGAATGGTGTGCGGACAACATATCTTCTAGGAAACCAGGGGAACCCCACTCAAGCACAGGAAGAACATGCAAACTTCAGGTAGATAGTGTTAAGAAGTACCAACCACTCAGTCACTATGTTCCTTCTACGGTATACTCCCAAGGAACAACGTGGAATGCAAAATTACCATATTGCCAGATAATCCTTTTTTTAAGCTTGGTCTCAAATTGGAGAAAGATGCATTTTGATTGTTGTGAATACCAGAAAATAGCGTGTCTTGCTGATGGGTAGTGTCCAGGACCAATGGTGACCCATTGGAGGGGTGGAAAAGTCTTGTATTTGGAGGACAGGGGTACCCCAGGTTTAAGAGCTACTCGGGATTTTCTACATTACTGAAGATAAGTGTAAGTAGCTATGATGATCCACACCTACATCCTGGGGTCAAATGCTACTGGTCAGTACAGGTTCACATCAGAAAACCCGCAGATAATCTATAGGTGCATGGCCAGCTTTTGGATGAATGAGCGTTGTCACCCTAGGACAGGAAAGCCCTTTAGAGCTAAGCGAACATATCAGCACACACTAGGTTCATCTGCTAAATCTTTTTGAATTCGATGATGATGCTCTGCCAGCAATGCTTGTGTCTGCAAATTTCAGCAGAATCCCCAAAGTGTGATTGTTATAGAGGAGTAACAATGCAAAGAAAACGAGAAGAATGATTCAAAGGATGATTAAGGATTTCTATATATGAACACTGACTGCTATCATACAGATGCTGGTCATAAAAAAAAATTAAAAAAAAACCACACACACATCACATCTACGTTGTATGCAGTGTGGCCTGAAACCTAGCCTCATATGCAAGCACTCTACAGAGAATTCCTGACCCACACAAAGTGATCTAATTGATCCCTTAACCCCCTTCACCTCTGTTTTTTTGCACTTTTTTTTTTTAACACACACGTGTTAAAATGTAAATTTTAAGACTCAAAATGGCTTTAGAGACTCTGCAGAACAGGGGTGGGCAACTACAGCCCCCCAGCTGTTGTGGAACTACAAGTCACACGAGGCACTGGCCGAAAATTCCAGGGTCGCAGCGGTTGCAATTGCGACCGGGCACTGGCGTTCCGCCACCCTGGGGGGGGCCCAGTGAAGAAGTGCACTGCCCGAGGGCCGCGGCCAGGAGGGGCCCGTCACCCGGTGGCATTGCATGGGGGGGGGGCCATCATCCAGTGGCATAACGTGGGGGGACCCGTGGCCCAGTGAGATTCGGTCTGGCGCCAGCAATGACCCCCTCCGTCCTCCCCCCCCCTCTCCCATTGCAGGTGGACTCGGCTGCTGGAAGGTCTTCTTCATACAGCGTTGGGCGGAAGGCAGAGGCGGAAGTACCGCCGTTGCAGGACCGAGCCAGTGCGTAAGAAGAGGAGGAAGGGGGCCCCATAGTACCAGTGGCAGGACAGGGGAATGAATGGTGGGGGGCGCCATCTGCTTGGCCGCCCTGCAAATGAGGCAGAGAGCCGCACA
Source organism: Nanorana parkeri (assembly GCF_000935625.1). Taxonomy (NCBI): domain Eukaryota; kingdom Metazoa; phylum Chordata; class Amphibia; order Anura; family Dicroglossidae; genus Nanorana; species Nanorana parkeri. Next base: position 563,712 of record NW_017307143.1, on the reverse strand, counting down.
CCGGGTGTAATTGTACCACAGGCAGCACTGGGGCCTCGGCCGGGAGCACCCAGAGAGCTTCTTCCTGAATACACAGCCCGCTGCCTCTTTCTGCTGCAGCGCTTTAATCTCTGTGCCTGTATGTTCTGTGAGTTAAGATAAAACGGACGGGCGGCGGACTTGCATCAGCGGGCATTTTTTTCCTGCTCGCGCACGCCCCCTAGCGCTGGCGCGCACGGGAAGGAAAGACCTGCTCGTTTTTACAGCCGTTATCGGCTGTTCACATACAACCGACTGTTACATATCGCCGCGAACGGCGGAGTGAGAGCAATCATTTTAGGGCCATCAATCACTGATAACACTAAACTAAAAGCTTTTAAAGCGTCGCCTATGGCCAATTCTGGGTAATGTAGTTTTTTTGAGGTTGCGCACGCGCACGCAATTTTAAGGCTTGACATGTTTGGTGTCTTTTTACCCGACGTGACCCTGTCTTTTTTATTTAAAAAAAAATTGGGTAATAATAAATGTTTTAGAATTTAATATAGGGGAAACTGTTTTTTTTTAATTCTGTAAATTTTCCTATATATAGTAAAAAATAAAACCCCCAGTGGTGATTAAATACCACCAGAAGAAAGCGCTATCTGTCCCCAAAAAATTGTATAAAATTAATTTCAGTACAGCGCTGCATGACGGAATAAATGTCAGTCAAAGCACCGCAGCGCTAAATACTGAAAAATGGCCGGGATGAGAAGGGGGTTTAACACCGCGGACTTCAAGTGGTTAAAGTATATCTAAAATAAAAATGTTATATATTGCAGCTCAGGGATAGTTCACACCACAACTGCATGCTTCTTTGCAGCTGCAGTGCCATGCATTTTTTGGGGGGGGGGTTAAATGGGATTTCAGGTGCGTTCATGTGTTTGCATGCGTTCTGTCACAACTCAATGCAGCTAAAAAAGGGGCAAGTAGTATTTTTTTCTGACTGCATCGGAACGGACTGCACTGGTGTGAACAGAGCACTAGAAAGCCCATAGGAAAGCATTGTGATGCATTTTGGATGCAGCTGCCAAACTGAACAGACTGCATCTGGTGTGAACTAGCCCTTAGGTGCAAAGACTGCATTTGTCTTATTCTTTTAACGAGTAACGACTATACCTGTGGATCTTGCCACTTCCTGTGACCTGAAGTGAAATCACAAATATGTTATCTTTCTTACAAGTTACCTTCGGTGATCAACAAGAGTGTACACTGTGCTGTTTATGCCCAACACAATTCTGTGCCAGAAAGACATATAGCCTGTGCTCATCAACAATCAAGATGGCCAAAAGACTCAGAAGAAAATTGGGGGAAGATGGAAGAGCCAGCCATGGAGGGGGGCAAAGTGGAAGAGCCCGCCATGGAGGAGGAGGGCGGGGGGGTGGAAGAGCCAGCCATGGAGGGGGAGGGGAGTGGAAGAGCCAGCCATGGAGGGGGAGGGGAGTGGAAGAGCCAGCCATGGAGGGGGAGGGGAGTGGAAGAGCCAGCCATGGAGGGGGAGGGGAGTGGAAGAGCCAGCCATGGAGGGGGAGGGGAGTGGAAGAGCCAGCCATGGAGGGGGAGGGGAGTGGAAGAGCCAGCCATGGAGGGGGAGGGGAGTGGAAGAGCCAGCCATGGAGGGGGAGGGGAGTGGAAGAGCCAGCCATGGAGGGGGAGGGGAGTGGAAGAGCCAGCCATGGAGGGGGAGGGGAGTGGAAGAGCCAGCCATGGAGGGGGAGGGGAGTGGAAGAGCCAGCCATGGAGGGGGAGGGGAGTGGAAGAGCCAGCCATGGAGGGGGAGGGGAGTGGAAGAGCCAGCCATGGAGGGGGAGGGGAGTGGAAGAGCCAGCCATGGAGGGGGAGGGGAGTGGAAGAGCCAGCCATGGAGGGGGAGGGGAGTGGAAGAGCCAGCCATGGAGGGGGAGGGGAGTGGAAGAGCCAGCCATGGAGGGGGAGGGGAGAGGAAGAGCCAGCCATGGAGGGGGAGGGAAAGTGGAAGAGCCAGCCATGGAGGGGGGAAAGTGGAAGAGCCAGCCATGGAGAAGCACATCACAGCACTGCAGGAGATCGCTTAGAAAGTGTGCCATGAAGTGCAAATCCGCTGTTCATGTCTGCACATTATGGCATAAAAAGCCATACTTCATTGCATTCACATGCATTATGGTACCCTACAATGAAGTTGCATTGGGGAAGTGTGTTGGAGTGCCATCAAAAATAATTGCAACGAACACAGTGGCATTACACACACTTAACTAAACCCATGGGTGCTTCTCTCCACAGGCTCCTGTGTATTTTCTAATTTGCCATGGACCAGCATCATTCATATACAAATCCAAGTCCCATCTGCCACTGACGAGTCCTCAAAGCATGGTAACATCAAGCCACTTGTAGTCCATTGATTACTTCCTCCAGCCTTATAACCGAAGGTTTGGAGCTGGCCTGGAGTCCACAGGAGCCTGTGCATTGCACTGGTGATTCATTGGTCATGGTTGCAATGCTCTGCAGGCTTTAATGCAAAACAGAGCTGCAGCTATCTGCAGGAGCTTTAGCATTGCACCAGCGATCCACTGATCATGATTGTAAAGCTCTAGGCTCCAATGCAGACAATTTCTTTTTGCAATATGGGCACATATAGCCATAGGCTAAATCTCATGGAACTGATCTAATAATTGCCCGGGAATCTTATACAGGAGCAAAGTCCTGCGACATTAAAAAAAACAAAAAACATTTTTATATCTATCACCAGTAGTTGCACCAACAGATTATTAAAAGACATACTGAGAGTTCTCTGTCCAGTTTGCTGGATCTGATCTTCATTGTGTCCTCTTCATCCACCTGAAAATGTAAAGAAAAATGCTCACAATGGTGTTCATGTACATCCAGAGAGTGCCGTATGTAGAATAAGTTGCGACCTGAGAAGGTTCAGAGCTCCAGGTAGAAGCAGATTCCGGGCCCTCGACTTCTGGAGAAAGCATCCTGGTTGGGATCCTGCTGGTGTATACGTCTACATCCGCCTCAACAGCTTCATTTGTAATCACCAGCTGAGGCAATCTGTGTGCCTGCACCTGCCTAGCTGAACAGCTCAGATAGTTAAAGAGACCCTGTCACCAGGCCATTCATTTCAACAACAGTCTTCTCATAAGATGATATGTGCAACGAATGTATTTTATGCATGTTATTTAAGCCTCCCTTGTGTAGACATCCACACATGGTGCCGCCATCTTGGATGTGAGGTCAGCAGCCCCAGTGGACTCAAAGCTGTCACTAAAGTGACACTCTATAGCAGAGGTAGGTAAACTCTGGCCCCTCAGCTGTGGTGCAACTACAAATCCCTATATGCATTGCATGTTTAGCCACTCTGCCTTAAGCAGGAGTGACTATTTCAATGTAGATGCTGTCAGGCTGTAGTCATTCTGATTCTAATTGATTGTTTGACTTTCTGCTGTTTCTCCTGAGCTCTGGTGATTGTTTGCTTCTGCCCGCTGCTGGGGAATGTCCCATCCCTGGTAAGGTCTTGTTCACACCAAGCGCGGAGCCAGAGCAGAGTAGTTGCAGACCGGATCAAAACTGCGTCCAATGTATTCCAATGGTATTTTTAGCTCCAGTTCACATCGCAGCGTGCAGTTCCAGAGCAGGTAAAAAAACTGCAGCAGGCCCTATTTTACCTGCTCTGGAACGCATGCAAGCGCATTAAAAAAACGCATGCAAATGCCTGGAACGCACTGAAAGCCCATGTTAAACTAAAATAAAATGTATATATATTTAATCAAAAATGGCCCGAAACGCATCAAAAACGCGGCAATAACGCGGCAAAACCCACTGCACTGCGTGTGCAGAAACCTGAGCGGATTTGCTCTGCATTTGGTGTGGACAAGGCCCAATAGTGCATGAATCAGGGTTGGAGGAGTTTGTACCTCCTTGGCCAACACTAGGAGGATTGTTACCAGTGTTGCATGCTGGGAGAAGGTATAAATGTTCAGGAGTGACCTTGGGAAGTTAGTTGAGTCTCGCCATTTGCCTTACATTTCTGGCCCCAGAATACAGCCCAATAGTAGTCCAATGGCATAAAAACACACTTTTTGTAGTTTTCTAATGCAGTCCCTGTACAGCAGAGCTCAGACTAAAGGAAAAAGGAGCAACACAAGAAGACAGTCAATTTATTTGCTGACAATGAACATGCCGATGAGAGTAGATAGCAAAATGAACGAGAGCTGAGTTCATTAATCTGCTGCTTCTCCTATCACTCTCCAGTCACATGCCAGGGGCAGGTCCATGACAGCCTGGGATCATAGGAAGTGTGTTGAATGATGCTGGCTGTCATTCGACCCAGAAAACTGAGGACCTCAAATTGCCTTGTCTTGCATTGGAGCTACACTGGAAACAACGGCCAGTGTTGTATGTGGACAGTGTTGAATGTGGACGGACAGTGTTGTATGTGCAGCTTGAGGGTTAGTTCACACCAGATGCAGTGCTTTCCGGCCCGATTCTGGCCAGAACGCACTGCATCGCGGCCAGCTCACTTTTTTGCGGGGCAGGAGGGGGCGTGGTGGGCCATTGAAGTGAATGGCACCGTAGCCACGCCCTCCGGCTGCAATGCGATCGTCCGCACGGGATCGCAAGGCACATTCTGCGGTGTGATCAAAATGCTGCAAGCACTATTTTGATCGCTCCGGACCGCAGGCACAATGTGCCTTGCAATCCCATGCGGACGATCGCATTGCGGCCGGAGGGTGTGGCTATGGTGCCATTCACTTCCATGGCCCGCCACGCCCCCTCCTACCCCGCAAAAAAGTGAGCCGGCCGCAATGCAATGGAGTTGCGTTCTGGACAGAATCGGCCCGGAACGCACTGCATCTGGTGTAAACTAACCCCGAATGTTGAAATTGGTTTGGTTGCCAGACCAGCTGCTGGCAAGCCCGCATTACTCCCATCCCAACTACATACATCTTACAAGCTGCAGGGATTGTGGTCCACATACATAATTTCTCTCATTAGGCACTGATAAAGGGGAAGTTTTGGACTCTATTTGAATGTCCCCTGATCCTAATGGAATTAAGTTGTATCTGGACTATGTTAATTAATGTGGCCCTTCAATTCCTACATCAACAACATTTGCAATGAGGCCAATTTTTGATTATTTGCGCCTCTCTAGTTTTGCCCAGTGTTGTTACAAGTGCCATATTAGTGCACTCAGGGTCAGGGCAGAACTACAACTACGGCCCAGTTTGGGTGCTGAAACACTTTAGCTCTTGTTTGTTGGCTGCTTTTATGCCATTTTGCAAATAACCTATTGAATGTACATACCCCCTTACGAGTGCCAGTTTTTACCTACTGGCTGGAAAGGGGGCGGGTCACGTGCTGCCCCCTTTCCAGGCAGTGCGTCCCAGGTTGCTCTTAACAACTTGTGATGCTCTTGCCAGCGTCCCACCCAGCCCCTGGCAACCAGTGACATCATTGTTTGCCAGGAGCTGAGCAGGACGCTTGGGTTGGTGTGTTAGCTTTGTGAATTGAGCCTTATGTGTGTAGCATTGCGTTTTGAAATGTAGTAAAGGACCTATACGTGCAGCACCCCACAACACCCCCCTAAGCTGCGAAAACTCTAGGAACACTGCTGAGTGCACTTGTTAAAACATAATTTAGTATTGTACATGATATTATTTCTCCAAACAGTTGTTCAGGACTAGGAATGCACCGATATCGATACTAGTATTGGTATTGGTCCAGATGGCGAGTATTTGGGAGAGTACTCGTGCTTGCCCAAATGCTCCAATACCTAGCCCGATACTTGAGCTTCCAGTATCATGCTGCCTGGCTTCCTGATTGGCCAGGAAGCTGGCTCCATGCTCCCTCGTCACTTGTGACGAGGGAGCATGAAACTGGCTTCCTGGCCAACCAGGAAGCCGGGCAGCGTGTAATTACATAGTTACATAGTATTTGGGGTTGAATAAAGACATACGTCCATCAAGTCCAACCCATATAGTAATGACTCGCTGCCCGGCTTCCTGATTGGTCAGGAAGCTGGCCAATAAGGAAGCCTGGGCGCCGTGTAATGACGTGGCGCCCGGCTTTCTGATTGGCCAGAAAGCTGGCTCCATGCTTTCTTGTCACCTACTGAGGAGAAGCATGGAGACGGCTTCCCGATTGGCAGGGAAGCCGTCTCCGTGCTTCTCGGGTGGCGAGTCTTTTCATGCCGCCCTGCTTCCCATCTAACCAGGAAACCAGGTGGCAAGTCATTACACACCACCTGGTTTCCTTAATGGGACTTTGGTATCGGCGATTACCAATAAAAGAATATCGGTACTAGATACCGAAAAACCAGTATTGGTGCATCCCTATTCAGGACACACTTTTAGAAGATCTTCTCCCTTCTCGCTGTCCATACTTGTCCCGAGAAATGTCTTTTAAGCTGCAAACCTTCAAAAAGTGTATGCACCCTCCAAGTGCAACTAATATCTTTCTTATTTCCTTTTTGCAAAGAAGGATCGCTTTCCAATAAAATGTAATGTTCCTTCGACGAGAACTGAGGGTGATAGTTACTATACAAAATATCGAAATATTAAAATAGCTTTTTTTTTTTGCTTGGTTATTGCTGCTTCATTATTTGTTTATGTTTTTGTAAGCGTTTGGGCATTTTTGTTTTCTATCGTGTCCTCCAGCATATTTTGACTGTTAATATATGCAGCAAAGACCATTCAATTTGCATATTTTAGATTTTAAACAGCATTTTCTATAAAATGATGGAGTTTAATAGCATTTGCAAGCAAGGCAGTGCAACCCATGATTGGGAATCTTTCATTTTTATAGTAACTCTATCAAAACGATATTATTTTTTAAAAGGCTAAGTGCTGACATGGGCCTAGTGATAAAGAATGTATTTTGCATATGCTAACAATTTAGCGGCACAATTGGAAGAACAAAAAAAAAAGTTTATCTCGGAATGAAAGTTTTTGTTTTTTTTTATAAAAAAGTGGGTGCTCGGTAACATGTGAAAATGAAAAAGGAGCTAAGCAGGAATTTAAATGCATTGCGCCATACGCAGGTTTTTATGTTCTAATAGGTTTGCTGGGAAATTGTCTTAGGCAGGCGCATAGGTTAATCCGAATACCTTTACAGCAGGCCGGTCTAGCATAGAAAAATAAAGTGCTATTATGTGTTAAGGTGCCCATACAATTTACGATTCTCGTACGAGAATCGTGGGAAATCCCGCGATCGTACGATAATCGTACAGTATATGCAAGGCGTGCAACCGTTTCTACTGTACGGTCGCACGTCTTCCGCCGAACAAGCAGGCTTGAAAACCCGCCGAGAATCGTACGATTCTCGGTGGGTTAGTGGCCTGCTTGTTCGACAACTGCCGAACGGGCCGGTGTGCGCAAGCGCACACTGCCCGTTTGCAGTGATCTCAAGCCCGCCCCTCACTGAGGTCATCCGAAGCCCGCTCCTCAGCCTGTCCAAGATGGGCAGATCGTACGAGCTTTTAATAAGCTTACGACCATCGCAAAACAAAAGTCTTGCGATGGTCGTAAGGTTTATGGGCACCTTTACACTGCGTCCTCTGTGTCATTTAAAGAAGATTTACATTATATTAGACATGTAAGCTGCGGAAAACTTCGGTTCGGATATTTCGTTATTTCGGTGATTCGGATCTGAAATTCAATTTGGTTCGGATTCGGACGAAATCCAAATTTTCATTAGTTTCGGATGAGTTTATGAATATTTGTTGTGAATACCACAGAAAACCATATACAGATGTTAATACTAAAGTTGATCTCCTAGACCCGAATGGCATTCGACATCCGTATTTCCGAATTGCATTCGGGTCTGGGAGCCTCAGCTTTAGTAATACATGTATATGGCTCCCAGACCCGAAATTTGGATCCCGTGTACCATGCAGTCTTTTATTTCTATTGTAACAGAAAAATAGCTTTCTTCAGCAGTACAACAAAGTATGCTTGCATTTCAGCAAACATATTATCTCACCATTCACAGGTTATCCTGTTCAGTGTCCCAGGCCCAGGTCCTTACTGTTTTCCTCAACAGAATCTCTTCAGGAATACTCTGTGTTCTTTGAGCAGCTTTCAGCAGCTTTTGATTACACACCCACACACCTTGTGTGCCTGGCTCTCTCTGCCTCCCCGAGCCTTTCAGCCACCCAGGCTGTTCCTCGTGTGTCTCCAGCGCACACACAACCACCTGGCTCCACTCTGGCTTCTGGACACCACCTGTCCCTCTTCCTAGCAGGAGGCCTCATGTGCCTGCAGCCCACACCAACTCCACCCCCTTGAGCTCTGGTCTGTGCTCTTAAAGGAGAACTATGGGGTTAGGGCTTTTCCCCATAGTTCTCCTTAGGGTAAACGGAGGACGCAAACTAGCGTCCTCCTGTCACCCTAAGCTCAATATACCGCGAGCTACGAGCTACAGCTAGCGGTATACTGAGACGCCGCAGCTGAAACGGATCCCGACAATTATGTCTGTATCTGCCCAGCTGCGTGAGTGACAGCTGGCTCTGCCTATCTAGAGGCAGAGCCAGCTGTACCCACCCCCTCCCCAGTCCGTTCCGCCAGTCAGCGCTGGAGGATCGGAGCGGGGAGGGGGGAATCCAGTCCCTCCCCTGTCACGGCTCTCTGCGGTGACAAGATTGAGAAGTGAGTGAGCGCCGGTAAGTGTTCGCTCACCTCCCGATCTACTGAGCCGACCTGTGACAGTCTCATTGTCACAGGTCGGCTAGAACTATGAGGATAAGTGAAAAGCACTCACCTCATAGTTCTCCGTTAAGGAGGCTGCTCTTGGCCACCTGGTCACTGGCAACACCTGACCTCAGGACTGGAGATTTCATCCCACCCAGAACTCTGAGAAATCTCCAGAGATCCAGACCCCAGCTGCAATCCAGAAAAAATGGAAGATACTGAAAGGCCAGCTTCTTCGCTGCCAAACTATTTTCATTCTGGAACCTCTCAGCCCCTCTGGCTGAGAGTCCTGGGCAACCATGTTGCCAGCATATTCCGTGGCATTGCCATGCACTGCCACAATATATGTATATATACTTTATTTTTATATATATATCATGCAGTATATAATCGTAATAAATATAATGCATATTCTGGTGTGTATCAACGCAGTGACCTTGTAGTCCCATCCACATTTTAGATTTTACTGTTTGAAACGAATGATCTGCAAACAGGGGACCTCAGTAAGGCCCCATTCACACCTATGCGTATTGTAATATGCGCGTCTGTCGCGCGACCGTCACGACCGTCACGGTAAAAAAGTCGCGCGACCGTCGCGCGATTCCAAAGGCTACTTGGCAGTATACAAATGGAAAACGCCCTACAAAACGGACCAATACGCAGCAAAAAACGCTCCGGGACCTTTTCATGCGTGGGCCGTTTTGTAGGGCGTTCGGGACGGGCGGAAATACGGACAGGTGGGAACGATACCATTGACTACAATGCTATTTATTTTTTTTACCGTTTTGTAGAGCGTTCATCGAGCGTAGGACGCGCTACAAAACGGGCAGGTGTGAATGGGGCCTAAAAGATCATAATGTGTTAAAAAAAGCTTTGATTTGTTTGTCACTTACTCAAAGTTGCCATTACACTGCAAAATTGCCACTTTGTACGGAAAACTAAGGCCATAGTTCCATGTTATGCCCCCACCCCCACCCCACAAGGCTATTAAACTGGTGCTTCTGGGGCCCTATGGAGAGCAGTGTTCTGGTGGAGCATGCAGCAGGTAAGTATTCCTTCTCTTATATTACAGGTACACATGTTTCTGGAGCTTGTATGTCCCGGTCTTGTCTGGTTGATTACATTTCCTTATATATGATTTTGCTGCTTAATACTTTAGAAAATGTTCTGTAATCCCTTTTAACTGGGAATAAAACTTTTAAGTTACAGTTATTACTGTATTGCTCATTGCCAGGAAAATGAAAATGAACTCAGAAATGAAGATGTTATGTTAAAGGAAATAACTAGAAATGTTCAATGTGCCTAAGCAGTAAATTTACATTATGTCTGGAATTCCTAATAAAAATAGCTTGGCCACCCATTGCCTTCAATGGGTGACCAAGCCCCCTTCTCCTGGCTCAGGACCCTTTTCCTGGCGAAAAAGGTAGGGACGGACCTGATACTGTGGCATATGTCATTTTTTATTCTGCCAATAGTTCCACTACAAAAAATTAGGGCTCTGGAGTTCCACTTACTTTGGTGGCAGAAAAAATTAGCATTGTAGATGGGGGGGAGTATAGCATGGAACTATGGCTTCCCCAACAAAATGGTTTGTAGCAGTTAACTGGCCAATGTAAGCTTGCTGAATATATTCAGAGACCAGGGGGTTAAGCCATCTAAAAACCAGCAAATGCTCTTTGAGATGTACTAAATACCAAGAACCCAAGAGACACCGAGCTAGAAATATCTCAACAGCTTATGTAACCTGCAGTGTGAAAAGGTTTCTTTTTGCACCTCTTCTTTATCTGGTGTTTAGAGACTTGAGCAGCACATGAAAGTGACCTTGCCAGAACTGAAATAAAAAGCGTGAATATATAAACCACTATTTGCAAATTTTTCAATTATAAGCTTTTACGGGATTAACTCTTCTTGGAGAAAAAAGTGTTCGCTACCGAGATCCCAAACACGTCACTCCTTCCTTGACCTCAACGTGCAGCTTCAAAGGTAGTTGCAAATATTATGTGGGAATCCTCCCAGCTGCATGACTGGTCCACTGAAGCCGCTTCTCCTTGGGCACGTCATCAAGTACAATGCAATTAAGGGGAAGTCCATTACAAGGGTAACTTTTTTATATTTATTTTATTTTTATTTTATTTTTTCGTTCAAAAGGTTTTTATTTGTTTTAAACACAAAGAAAAATTATTACAATAGCACATTAAATGTGGTTTTCCATGGTGTATCAAAAGAACATACAACATTCAGTTGTTCATAGTAAAATGCTACAATCAGATTAGGTAATCCAGAAGGACATAACGTAAACTGCGTACGTACCTGCGGGAGCCCGGATCCTGTGACCCTTGTTGGGAGCGCGAACGAGTCCGGTTATCAACTGTAAAGGTCAGCTTTCCTCCCGTTCTGGCGCGGAGCTGATTAGTATGCGGCCATCTTCGTCAGCCTCGCGCATGCGCTCCCCTGTAACTTTTATATTTTAACCTGGAGTAAAGCTTAAATGTTTCAGAATTTCAAAGGTTGTTTTCAATCTTGTTTTGCAGCTTGCATTAAACTTATACCTGGTGATCCTGCTGTAAAAGTCCTTTATTAGACACTTCGTGTTACAGAAGGACAATTGTCCCTGAACTGTGCTCCTGCATTGTCACCCTGTCACATGCGCCTCCTGTATAGACAAACCTTTCTCAACCTGGGTGTCGTGGCACCCTGGGGTGCCTTATGGTATCCTCAAGGGAGCCTTGACATGTTCACACAGCATCATGCCTTTGATGTTAAGGAGGGGCTCCTGGTGTCAAGGGGACTTCTGATGTCAAGGGGAACTCTGATATGATATAAAGGATGATGTGCAGGAGGAACCCAACTTTTTGTGTTTTTGCATACCTGTCCCGTACCAGGATGGAGATCAATCTGAACAGGTTGACAGGGGAAAGAGAGACTCGGGGAGGCACGAGTGGCATGGAAGTGTTCCTCTGAAGTTTGATCACTAAGAACAGGAGAGCATGGCCACAGGAACTAAATAAGAGCTGAATCAGCTGGGATCTGGATACTTTTGGAGTACGAGGTACCAGGAGGAACAGATTCTGGCAGTAACCGTGATTGGGGTCACAGGCTGAGGTCATACACGGGAAAAACATATCAAGAGTTGAGGTGCCAAGTTGGTAAGCAGAAGCAGGGTCAAGGTCACAAGCTGGAGTCAGAACACTGGAAGATCAGGATCTCAGTTGAAGTGCCCAATCAGAAGTCCAGAAGCAGGGTCAAGAACATAAGCTGAGGTCATGCACAGGTTAACGGAATCACAGAAACAAAGTCACACAGGAACAGCTGTAGCTGAAGTTTAGACAGCAACCAGGTCATGCTCACACTGATTCCTATAAGCAGGAATGTGCGCAGAGCGCTAATGTCTGTGCACTGGGGTTGCGTTGGGAATTCATTTGCGCATACATTTGTGCTTACTTCTGCACGCCTGGATACCAGCATGCATACGACCCCCGGCAACAGAATCTCTTCCCCTAAGCCTGAGTACAGGGCCGTGCATGCATGTACCTACTGGTCTTCTGGTAAGTACAATACCAGATCCCTATCTCATATAAGAAAGATATCTCAAACATTTTTACATTCATGTGAACAACTGACCATTACTCCTAAATGAACTTGCTGGACATCAAATTCCAAAACCACGGGCATTAATATGGAGTTCAGCTCCACACAAACAGTTTGTGGCCATAATAGGCTCTTCTGGGATGTCTTTCCACAATAAATGTGTATAATAAATAAATTAAACTTTGTCCTTCCTGAAATAAGCTAACTTGCTATTCTCTGCTTCCAATGATGATCATAATAACACAAAGGCTAAACGAAGCAATGGTCTTATTTATTTATACCGAAATATAAAATTAGATAATAAAAGATAGGATAGATACAAAAGTAGAATTATCACCAAGACAATAAGACAATAAAGAGAATACCATACGTAGCAAGTCTGTCCTCTGGTTCTATGTCTTGGCTAGGCTCAGAGAGAGAGCAACATGGCTGAGCACTGGCTTTTAGAGTACATAGGACCCATTCATACATGCACATCAACACCGCACCCAGAATTCCTTATGCCCCTTATAGGTCTTTCGGCCGATCCGCATCTTCCTTAAGATTTCACCCCAGGTGTTCAGTAGAGTTGAGGACGGGGCACAGTTTAGGTAACTCGAGTTCCTCCACACTAAACCCATCACAACTGGTAACAGTTTTGCGCTCCATATGGCCATATAAGGTCGGTGACGTCAGCGCAAGCATCCTTGCCCTGTAGAAATATGCATTTTTGGGGTAGAGATTGACCCGTCCCGTGGCTGATTGGGGTGGGTAGCCCCATGTAGATTCTGGGTTTGGAGGAGCTCAGGTTTTCAGACAGGGTTTGGCCCAACCTTGAGCGCATCCCTAATTAGAACCATCTGGACATAACCCTATAATGTAGCAAATCTTCACTTTTTGAGTTCCATTCCACTTTAAATATGTCCATTGCCTGGAGAAGTTTTTGCCCATTTTTATTTATTTCATGCACTTTAAGAAGAAAGCAGGGATATGCAAGGCAAAAGGGCCGACGTTCATCAAGAAATCCACTTTCAGGTAGTTACCTAGAGAACTATTCGGTTATTGACTTTTGTCACATTTCATCGAGCTGACGGCACTGTTAAAACAGCTAAAACCGCCACAGTGCACGCTGCTGTACCACCAGCTGTGCCACCATTATTAAGTCTCCGCTTTGAAAAAATAAATATGAGAGCTGGGAAGGGAAGTGCGCTCAATTATTCAATAGCTAGATTCATATGTCAGCCTGACTGAGGGAAAATAAAAGTAATGTTGAACATTAAGGAAACACATCAGGTTCAGAGGTCTGTAATGAATCTTGTCAGGGGGAGCTTTCTGCCGCTTGTCTAGTCAGGGATGTGCGCCGCGGCGGAATCTAAGTAGAAAGCGGAGTACGCCCCTCGAGACCTCAACCCATTTCACGGCGTACAGAGTTCAGCGAGGTTCCTGCTCATTACTACCCAAACCACATATTTAGTAACATTAAATTTTAACTAAACACCTTGTAAATATTTGATGCAAAACAAAGTCCCTTTTTTTTTTTTTTTTCATACACTGGACTGATATAGAAAGTAAATCTCTTTTAAATGCATACAGAGCACTTTGCTACTTTGATCTGGATGGAACTTAAAGCATATCTAAGCCCAAAAACAAATCGGCAATATACTGTATTGCAGCTTACTGATCCTTAGATGTAACACACTTAATGTCCTAAGGGGACAACGCTCAGTCCTCCACAGTATCTGTGGAGGAGCCACCCCTGGACAGGTACATTTCTCACCCTGTGGAGAGGGTAGTGTCAGATTGACGAGTAGATTTTGGATGGACTTTACATAAGTGTTTTTTTCCACCATCTTACTGTTAATCATAGGTGCATTCTGTGAAGAATAACCTGTTGATTCCTATCAGTTTGTTGAATACCAAAAGCCATGCCTGGAAACTTTTAGAAATTGTAGCTCCTGAAATTGTGGGTGGAGCTTTGGTAGATGTGTCCAAATTGTGCTTTAAAATGTGAGGGGCTTAAATGATAGGTCCAGAGTCAACCAAATAGTGGCTAGGTAGGATCCAGATGCACTATGTGTACACTATTCTTTTGGCATTGACAGTGCACCTAGCTTCCACTTATCCACTATTTCAGTTGCACTGACAGATGCAATTGACTGCTACATATCCACCATTCTAGTGGCACTGACAGTGTATCTGGCTGCCACCTAGCCACTATTCCATAGGCACTGACAGTGCACATGGCTGCCACCTATCCTATCCAGATGCAATCGACTGCCACCTATCCACCATTCTAGTGGCACTGACAGCCCGTCTGGCTTCCACCTATTCACTGTTCCATTTTCACTGACCGCTTCTGCTTATCTACCATTCCAATAACCATGACAATGTACCTGGCTTCCACCATCCCAGTGGTACTGACAGATCCAATTGACTGCCACTTATCCACCATTCCAGTGGCATTGACAGTGCACCTAGCTTCCATGTATCCACCATTCCAGTGACACTGCATTGCACCGGACTGCTACCTATCCACTAATCCAATGAAACTGTCAATGCACCTAGCTTCCACCTATCCACCATTCATGTGGCACTGACAGTGCACCTGGTTTCTACCTATCCACCATTCCAGCGGCACTAAGAATGCACCTAGCTTCCATGTATCCACCATTCCAAGTGACACTTCGGGTTCGTTCACACCAGATGCAGTGTGTTCTGGCCTGACTCTGGCCAGAACGCACTGCATAGCATTGCGGTCGCTCACTTTTTTGTGGGGCAGGAGGGGGCGTGACGGGCCATTGAAGTGAATGGCACCGTAGCCACGCCCTCCAGCCACAATGTGATCGGCCGCACGGGATCGCAAGGTACATTGTGCCTGCGGTCCGGTGCAATCAAAATAGTGCGTGCAGCATTGTGATCGCACCAGACCCGTGCGGCCAATCGCTTTTCGGCCGGAGGGCGTGGCTACGGTACCATTCACTTCAATGGCCCGTCACGCCCCCTCCAGCCCGGCAAAAAAGTGAGTCAGTCTCAATGCGGGCAGTGCGTTCTGGCCAGAATCGGACCGGAGCGCACTGCTTATGGTGTGAACTAACCCTAAGCCCTGTGTCCAGTAGACATGTGCGATTCGTTTCGGAAAAATTAGTGCGCCAGAATCAATCCGGAACGCACTGAATCTGGTGTGAACCTAGCCTAATATTACACCTGGCTTCCACCTATCTACCATTCCAGTGGTACTGACGGATCCAATTGACTGCCACCTATCCACCATTCCAGTGGCACTGACAGATCCAATTGACTGCCACCTATCCACCATTCCAGTGGCGCTAACTGTGCACATGGCTGCCACCTATCCACCATTCAATTGGCACTGACAGTGCACCTAGCTTCTGCTTATCCACCATTCCAGTGGTACTGATGGATACTGATGGATCCAATTGACTGCCACCTATCCACCATTCCAGTGGCACTGACAGATGCAATTGACTGCCACCTATCCACCATTCCAGTGGCACTAACTGTGCACATGGCTGCCACCTATCCACCATTCCAGTGGCACTGACAGATCCAATTCTGGGCCTCTATCCACCATTCTAGTGGCACTGACAGATCCAATTGACTGCCACCTATCCACCATTCCAGTGGCACTGACAGCGTATGTGGCTGCCACCTATCCACCATTCCAGTGGCACTGACAATGACCACTTGCTTACTTTTTTCATGACTGGTTCCCTTTAAGGCAGCTCCCCATAAAAAATATATATTGAGTCAGTGACCCTACAAGAGCGGAGCCTTCCAGCAAGGAAGCGATAATACAAGAAAAGAAAATCCGGAGGATGTCAGAGCATTAACTGAAGCAAGATGAATCTTAAAAAAGAAAAAAAAAAAGCGTGAATCATATTTTCATCTGAAATGTAGATTTTGCTTTTCCGGATAAATTGGGTACAATCTGAACACCTGGTAAACACGCTTCATTTCCAAAGCTTAATAATAAATGTCACTACAGGAAATACGACCACGTTTGTTCCTTCTGCTATCTGGTTATATCATGTCATTTAAGGACAAGGAGGGGGAGGGGCTGGAGCCAGAAATATGTTGCAGCAAGACAGTAATTATTGAATTATTTGCTGTCGAGGGGCCCACAGGTTTTGCCGATCCTTTCCCGGGGCTTAAAACCTTCATAACAAAAAAAAATGATCTTAGACCAATTCATTTAAAGTGTTCCTAAGACTTCTGTTCCGGCTCTGGAATTATTGAACTTTTCATTCGGAGAGTCTACAGTTTTATTAATCTTCTTTGCTTTATTGGCTTTTGACAAGCACAGGTGCGAAAAAAATATATATTATTAAAAAGTCCTCCTGTCAGCGCACAGGTCAAACCTCCCAGCTTCGGAGATGGGAATGAAGGACGCCTCATTGTGCCAAAATATT
This sequence comes from Nanorana parkeri, assembly GCF_000935625.1. Taxonomy (NCBI): domain Eukaryota; kingdom Metazoa; phylum Chordata; class Amphibia; order Anura; family Dicroglossidae; genus Nanorana; species Nanorana parkeri. The sequence continues at coordinate 547,034 of NW_017307143.1, read as the reverse complement.
CAGACCAAAAAAAAGACGGGTCAGCGATGGGTCCACGGGTCAGGACGTCGAGGGTATGGACCCAGGATCAAACTCGATTTGATATTGCAAAATGGAAATGGGGTTCAATATGCGCCAACACACGGTGGGCAATATGAAAAACGGGGAGAAAAGAAAACTTTTCACTCTTAAACATAGTTATCACACTTACTCCATGGCTGATTGTAAGGTAACCAGGTCTACTGCGCATGTGCGTGGTCCCGTTTTTCGTACCATACATGCGCATCGGGACATACGCATACAGACACGCTAAAATGGCACACAGGCAAGCTAATCTGGCACACAGGAAGTGATGCAATACCTCTGAATTGATTTCCCTATTTAAAGCAAGCACAACCTGGCCTTAGCTGCAGGATGGTCTTTCAGCTGTTCCCTGTGATCCTGTTTGCTCTGCCTGTTTAATGCTCTGGCATCTTGACCCAGATTGAACATGACTGCTCCTGATTGCTGCCTGCTTTCTGAGCTTGGAATTGTTACTGGACCTTGCCTCTGCCTCATCCCTTGTACTTCGCTGCCCAACTGGTGTAACCCCTGGCTTGTCTGACCTCAATTCTGCCTACTGCTCGCTCTTGTACCCTGCTGTCCTCCTGGTGTGACCTCGTCTCTGCTCTACCCGATCCTGATTCTGGACTTCTGCCTGGCACGGTGTTGACCCATACACTGGCACAAATGCTACTTGCTGTTTCCCAGGCTCCGTTCCCATCCTCAGCGTTTGGGGGACACAAGATGCAAGGGGAGCCTCCTCATCCAACCAGTCTCCAGCCAGGTAAGTGATACTGATGGTTAAAGTGGAACTATGGGAGAAAAATACCTGTCACCTCCGGGTATGGGTAAGCGAGTGACCAGTTCCCCTGTGACTGTGACTGTGCAAAGCAGCCAGCCGCTGGACCAAAGTACCATCACCAGAGGAGTTATGTCACTGCTCCCCATGGTCAACAACATTCCACCAATGGCTGTGGAAGAAGAAGGAGCCGCAAGGTAGCGCAGGGAAGATCAGTAAAGAGGGTCGGTAGTTGCCCTTTGCACAGACAGTAATCAGTCCCCACCAGGGTGACAGCTGCTCTAAAGTCATTGGTGAAATCTTGAATTTGGACAGGGGGTATATAAAATGCAGAACGACCAGTACAGGAAACCAAAAAGCAGCTATACCGGTGTTCGGGTAGAACTTGAACCTGTTAGAAATCTGGACCCTCACGTCGCTTCGGGGGCGAGTGGAAGGGGTTCGGCTGAAATTGCAAGCTCTGAGCAGCTGGTCTCGGGGGGTACATGGAGGGAGCGTCAGCTGAACAGGTCCAGAAATTTAATGGACAATTGCGCATGTGCCGGCCATCAGGTCCATAAAGTTCACAGACCAGCCAAACAGGAACACATTTCACAGCCAAGGCACCTGCAAATATATCATTTAACATGCAATCAAAATATACATAAAATACAGGTGCCTTGACTGTAAATCCGCTGAACCCGCTCCCCCGCACATGCGCAATGCAAGCAAATAGTCTGTGAAGTTTATGGACCCGATCACGTCTTCTGCACTTGCGCGATCCAGATAACTATCGAAGTCCAGGATTCTGTTAGAACACTGGCAGAGAAGCAAGAAGCACCCAAGGGGAAACCACCATCCTTACCTGCATCAGTGACTCGGAGAGTCTTGATATCACTTGATCAAAATGACAGTAAAGCCCTTGTACTGCTTTGACATTTCCTCCACTTATATATCCCTGTGTGATACCAAGACAAATTGGATTTAAAAAAAAAAAAAAATCACTCACCACCAATTATCAGGGAGATTAATCATCGCACATTTTTAAACGTGTTCCTTCTGGTTTATTGTTATTTGCATTTCAATGTGCTAGTAAAAAGTGGATCAAGAACCATTTCCTCATAAACGCGCATTTTGTTGATTCAAAGTTTTTAGTCGCTGCGGACTCATTAATAGCTAATGCGGTTTGTGTAAATATTTCAAAATGTCATTTCTGTATTCACTTGGGGACATATTACGTTTGAAATAAAAGGAGGAACTTAGAATTATACCAGCTCTGGAAAAAGAAAGAAGTAATTAATCCGTCTAACAAGCATAGCTGGTAGAATATTTTGCACGCAGCCAAATTTGCTGAATCAATGCAAAAAAAAGCAAAAAAAAAAAAACGAAATTAAGTTTATATTTTATCTAGCAATCTAATATTTGATAGTACAAGTTATACAAGGAGCAGGGTACCTGTTGAAAAGCACTATCCACTAGGTTTGGCTTCCTTCATGTACGGAAGCTCAGAGCTGCGTTAACCACAGTCACGAGTTGCAATAGAGAGATATTTATAGTAAGCAATGCAAAGCAAGTCTTTGAATTGTTTGGTTCTTATTAGAGATGCACCGATACCAGTTTTGTGGTATCGAGTACGAGTACCAATATTTTGCTTTCGGTACTTGCTCATACCGAGTACTGGTGCTGCCGCTGGCATGGAGCCGGCTTCCCAGGCAATCAGGAAGCCGGACGGCATGAAGCTAATTCCATGTTGTTTGGCCGGCTCGATTGTGATTGCCCAGGAAACCGGCTTTCCGGCCAATCAGCATTGAGCCGGCTTTCCAGGCCAATCAGGAAGCCGGGCGGAGAGTAATAACCTGCCTCCCGGCTTCTTGATTGGCTGGGAAGCCGGCTTTACTGTACATTACACACTCCTGACCCCTGCACTCTGTGCATTACCCACTCCTGACCCCTGATGTTTCCATAAAGAGGGTCTGTCACTGTATCTGTGCTATCACATAGGGGGCTTGTTAGACCCCATACGTGATAGCAATAAAGTTAAAGTAGAATTAAACACGCTAGCAGGCAGTAGACATATGCAAAAACATAAAAGAAATAAAGAAAAGTTACCAAATAGGTAAAAACTTACCTGTGTCTCCACCGCTCGCTCCCGTCTGAAGATCTGAAGACAGAAAAAAGTTTCCAGGAACACTCACCAGCCAGCATGCAAAAAAACTGTCTCACCGCTAAGGTTAATAACAGAGGCTTGGATACACGCCTTCTGCAGAAAATGTGAAAGCCGCACAGCCGCGCCAAGGCACCTCTTATAGTGCGGTCCTAACTCTAAACTATGAGACTCTCCATCTTGGAGCACATGGGGCAGAAGATTAAATTGGGTGCAGGTTTGTCAGGAGGACGCCCAACCTCCCTTAAAGGCACAGAGACACACAAGGGATCCCGCACATCCCAATGGCAGCTGAGAAACCCCATGCGTCACTGCACCAGTGCGTTTGTCATTTGTTTTGCTTGACTGATTTGGTGCAGTGAAGCATGGGGGGTCTCAGCTGCCGTTGTGATGTGCGGGGTCCCTTGTGCATACCTGTGCCTTTAAGGGAGGTTGGGCTTCCTCCTGACAAACCTGTTTTACTGTTTGAAGCCCATTCTGTGTGCACCTTGCTGTAAAGCTGGTAACGAATTGATGAGTGCGTTTGTCATTTGTTTTGCTTGAAGATCTGAAGATTCTTGAGCGGCCGTGAAGGATCATGGGGGCAGGCGCATGCTCAGTAGAGATCTTCGTCCGGGAGAAGAGGAAAGATACAGTGTAAGTCAATGCACGCGGCTGGCAGCGTGCATGCGGACAGACACTATGGGACACAGAAGACACAGCAGTCAGCGCTGGATCAGAGACCGAGACCAGCGCTGGAGGGACAGCTGAAAACTACTGGAAGGAAGAAGATGATCGGATCAAGAGGCATCATTTAAGATAAGTCCTTACACCAGCACAAACATTTTTTTAAAGTCCCCGCCCCTAGGTACATGCACATACAAGCGAAAACACACGTGTTTTAAAACAACTATTGCGCCACACATTTGACATATCACCGTAAATATTGGAGTGAGAGCAATAATTTTAGGGCCATCGATCACTGATAGCACTAAACTGATGAGCGGTAAAAGCTTTGAAAGCATCACCTATGGCCAATTTTGGGTATGGTAGTTTTTGGACATTTTTGTATCTATTTACACGAGATGACCCCGTCTTTTATATTTTACAAAGAAATTGGGTAATAATAAATGTTTCATGATATAATGCAGGGAAAATAATGTGGGGGGAAAAATGTTATTTAAACATTTTCAATAATTTTTCTTTATATAGTAAAAAATAAAAAAAAACCCAGTGGTGATTAAATACCACCAAAAGAAAGCTCTAGGTGTCCCCAAATAATGGTATAAAATGAATTTCGGTACAGCGTTGTATGACGGAATAAATGTCAGTCAAAGTACCGCAGTGCTGAACACTGAAAAATGGTCGTGACAGGAAGGAGGTTTAACACCTGGTCTTCAAGTAGTTAAGGAAAGTGTGCACTGTGCAGTATTTCACTCTAAAATAAAATGTTTCAATTTGCAAACTTTATTTCATGAAGGACGGCTCACAAATATTTCATAAAAACAATTTTACAGTATTGCAGACTGACATATTAATGTATCTGAGAAACAAGCCATGGGGAAATAAACATCTGTGAATTTAATGCCATAAAAATAAAAGTGAAGCATGAACAGGGATAAAAAGCAAAATCCTTCTTCTTCGCTTAACATATTTTGACAAACCTTCCCTCGCTTACAAAGAGAAAAATGTTGGGATAGATGTTAAAATTTACATCCAAACAAAGTAAGTGTAAGGGACTTACCCGGTACCGTCCCGGGGCAGCGATCCTGGCCCGCGCATGCGCGCGACGGGCCTCAGCGGCTCCCTCCGGCGCACAACATGCGTTAGCTCCTCCCCCCGGCGCACGCGCAACAGGCTCCTTAAGCCACGGCCAAACGAACCGTCGGCGTCCTACTGTTTGTGACAGTGAATGCTGACGATTCACACTCTGCTACCGCAGACCTCACCAATGACCAGGTCATACAACCTGCTGCCGCAGACCTGACACTGGAACCTGGTTCCACACCATTGCTCCTTATCCTCACCTATTGGCATTGCTCTAGGCAGATTCTGACCAACCAGGACTGGGACCTTAAAGCACCCTGGCACAGGAACGCACCGCATCACTACCAAGAACACCCTCAGGGACTTCATCGCTTAGACACCAACAAACTGCAAGTATCTGAGTTGCACCCTGCTGTGCCCATACTCAATGGATGTTATGGACTAAACTTACAGTGTATACTGATTGAATAAGTTATTACTATTGTGAGAGACATTTTCCACACCTAGGATACACCATTTTTTTACTCATATACAGGGACTACCATCACCACAGGGAGGTATCAGTCTCACCCCTAGGGGCTAGAGTCTAAAGTTAAATCATACGTGCCAGGGTGTTATACGTCCTGCATACCACCATTTCCTTCCACGGTTAAATTATGTTACCGGTCTCATACACATCTCTAATCTACTGAGAGAGTACCTACGAGACCGCCCACTGACTAAACCGTGCCGTACGCATCCCCGCAGTTGAGATCCAAGCCTTGCGTTGCAGAGTAGCTTACAGTAAGACTACCCATACATATTATAAAACGGTCACACTCTCCATTAGGGGTGCATAAAAGCATTGGAGTCAATGGTGGTGGTGTTGGGTGGCCTTTAACTGCTTGTGGGCTTTAGACTTGTGAAGTACTTACTTAAATAACAAACAAATAGTGCAAAAACAATTAAAGATACACCAGAAGAGGGGTATGACATGCTCATAAAATAGGCACTAGCAAAGATTAATAAAGCACATGTCTAACACAATGAGAACGCTAACCCATGCAGGATTGTGCTGAGCCAAAATCTGTGTGAGATAGACCTTTAATAGTAAGACACCCGAAGATCTTAAAGAGCAGGTGGGTGGGGCTGGGAAATTCCTCACCCAAATCCGAAGGTACCGCATGTCATTGGGCCACACTATCTCCTGGCGCTGACTTACCTGAACCGCCGGGGCTCTCCTCTCGGGCTGCCTCCTCCAGCATCCTCAAAGCTGGCTATGTCCCTCTTGCAGCCACCCATCCATCCTGCAGAAGCCATACTGTCTCTCCTAGGACTGCAGCCATCCATCCACCCTGTCTCTGCTGGGGCCTCTCCCTGCTCGTTTGCACCAAGCCATTGCTCCAGCACTGCAACTGCCTCAGGAGAAGCCTTGCAGCTCGTTTAACCCAGCACAATCTGGAAGAATGCATAGTTCATACTTACCTCCCTTGTATCTACCCTGAGTTACCAAATCAGCAATTCCTAGAATAATAACACAAGCTCTCTTCACCTACTGGGATGTCTACAATTTGCTTTACTAGTTGAACGCAACAGCTCCTGTACCAGCTAACCGCAAGTATCCCTCTTCTATTGTCCTCCAATACCAACAGTATAAACTTATCCTAAGAATTGTCGTAAGCTGGTTGTTTGCTATACTGAAGGCTGTTGCTGTGTTGGGGTGATCCAACCCCGCTATTATATAGATACCATCACTATTGTTATTTTACCTTAATAGTGTACCTATGTGAAGGAATATGGAGACACTGAGTTTACCTGGACTTCCACACTAACTATACTCATGTGTTATGTATGCAGTAATACATCCTATATCATGTATTCCATATAGTTGACTATGTATGAAGTAATAATTGCAGTTGATACTATTGGTAAAGACTACTGTGATAAATGGTTACAGCTTATCATGTTCTACGCATGCCCCTCTTCCTTTCTGGGAAAGACTGATCGCCACCTTCCTGAGTGATACAGCACACACTGCTCTGTAGCTGAGATCCATAACAGGCATATGTGATAAATTGCAAAGTGTGGTTAAAAGCCTTACAGACCTTACAGTGTTTCAAATTATCAGAGCTCCCATTCACCCAAAAACACATTTGATCTATACCAGATAATAATCATACATTACCGGGATGCCTAATCCTCCCGTCTTCCTATGATTAGTCAGAACAGAAAATTAAACTCTAGGTCTCTTCCCTTTCCAAATAAAAAAGCAGCTACACGGCCGATCCAAGAGAGCTCAAAATGCGTCAAGGAAATCAGTTCTTTCCTAATAGAGGATAACAAGGGTACAAAATTAACAGCTTCCAAGCTTATTACAAGCTTATCCAAATCCTGCCGCCTTCACCTTCGTAACATCTCCAAAATACACCCCTTCCTCACCAATGAACCAACTACTCATCCACTCACTTGTTATCTCTCGCCTTGACTGTCGCAACTCCCCCCTCTGCCAATCCCTGCACTGGCTTCCACTCACCCAAAGGATGCAATTCTAAATATTAACAATCACTTATAAAGCCATCCACAACTCTGCCCCGGATATATGTCAAACCTGGTCTCAAAGTATCACCCTAACACTCCACTCCTCCCAAGACCTCCTGCTTTCCAGCTCCCTTGTCAGCTCCTCCCATCCCAGATAGCAAGGATAACTTGACACAAACTTGTGGCAGGGTTAAATTGTAATTCTTGTTAACTTGCTGCACACATTCCTGGCAGGTTGTAGACTTGCAGAGCACTCGCAGCACAAGTTCTAGTTGACACCTTTTGAATTTGTAGCAAATTTGCTTGGCAAGTCTGCAGGTCTTAGCAAGAGCTCTGCAAGTGTACAGCACTTTTGCAAAGCACGTTGATCTGGAGACTTGCAATGCAGACTTGCTGTAATTGTGCAACACAATTGTGAAGCTTGGCAAGTCTAGCAAGTTTAGCAAGTAATTTTCAAACTTGCAGCTCAATTGCTTGCTATCTGGGATACTCGCCTCTAGGACTTCTCTAGAGTCTTTCCTATCCTCTGGAACTCTTTACCCCAACCTGTCCGTCTATCTCCCACCATGACTGCCTTTAGGCGATCCCTAAAGACTCATCTCTTCAGGGAAGCCTATCCCACCTAAACCTAACCACTGAACCATCACATTCTCAAACAATTCATCCCCACACAGCTACCTCCTCATGTATCACTGGCCCCTCCCTTTTAGACTGTAAGCCCTCAGGGGCAGGGCCCTCCTTACCCTCTTGTCTTAAATTGTATTGTATTTGTAATGTCTTCCTTATATTGTAAAGCGCTGTGCAAACTGTTGGCGCTACATAAATCCTGTATTATAATAATAATAATAATAATAATAACAGTGTACAAATTAGCAACTGGGTAGGGCAGTTAATTTCATAAATAGGAGACAGAGTTAGGTTCCCAACGATAAGAAATGATTTATTTAAGAGAAGAAACTAAAGACTTAGATATACCCAAGTTCAAAATGCTGGATTTGAAGTGTTCATTTTTTTAATACGAAGCATCTCCATATTGTTTGATAACAGACTGTAAAGACCGAAGTGACTGCTGTGGATCAGTCAAAAATAAAAGAACATAGTCGGCAAAGAGCCCAATTTTATTGGAGTATCCCGCACAGACACTCCGGAGATAAGGGGATTCTCATTGATTGCTATTGCAAATGGTTCCATCACCAAGGAAAAAAGCAGGGGAGACAAAGGACACCACTGTCTTCTTCTATGCTGTCTTCTAAAGACAGCATACCAAAGAGAATACTCTAGCTGAGGGTGCAGAGCAGGCCTGTCTTTAATGCTGACTGGACCCTGGGCAAACATTTTCTCTCAATTTATTTGATTTCCTTCCACAGCATTTATTTATTTTTATTATTGCTAATACACACCCACAATAAACAGAAAACTGAAGTCTATATTAATACTACTAAACCTATTTATTTATTATATATTTTTTTGAAATGATTAGCCCAGCAGTGAATGGATTTATGCATTTATTTACATGAATTAATTAATTGATTTACAATTATTTGCTCTTCCTTTGCCCTGGTGGTGTAGTGGGTAGCCCAGCAGCTGCAGGCATCAGAAAATGCAACCACGTCTTCCACAGTCATATTATATAATTTGTTTTAGATATACTATTTATAAATTATTGCCCTTGCCCAAGCTGGGTAATGATTTCATTATTATTACCTGGCCTGCGAGTGCCACAAAGTGCCCAGCTCTCACCCTCCTCAGTCGTGTGCCAGTCTCTGCCTCAGTCAGCGCTTTCCGGATGTCATGTCTGACAGTCATAGACGTGTGTGAGGCACCCGAGAGGAGTGGCCCTCGGCGACGTGACGTCCACTTGTGAGCCGGCATGAGACGTATCATGTCACGCTACCCAGGCAGGGGAGGAGCCACACATAAATGTAGTACAGACTGTACTATGCGATGGTGCCAATCGCATAGAAAAATATATTATGGCATTGCCATATACCATAATGTATTTTACTATGCGATTGGCAAGTTTCTGCGGGCTCAACGGGCAGCTGCTTTGGGCCCCACAACAATGACTAGGCCCGTGGCAACTGCCCCTTTTACCCCGTGTTAAATACAGCCCTGGTGCAGAGTACAAGGCCATAATAGCAGAGTGCACATAACCAGTAAATCCAAAATAATGGAGAACTTTAGATAAGTAACCCCAATGAGCGCTGTTGAATGCCTTCTCCTCATCAAGTGTTAACAACAGAGAAGCCATTCCATGGAGCTCCAAAAATCTAAGTAAATTAAGCATACACCTAGTTCCATCAGAAGCTTGTCTAGATCTAACAAAACCAACCTGGTTCGGAGCAACAACCTGGGGGGTAATGATGAGAAGTCGGGTAGTGAAAATTGTTTAATACAATTTGATTTCCGTATTCAACAAAGAAATGGGTCTATAATTTTGAGGGGAGTCAGTGTCCTTACCCGGTTTTAGTATGGTGATTATGGTGGCCTACAACATCTCCTTTGGAAATTATATTGAGGAATGTATTAAATAGTTCAGTCAGATGAGGAGTTAATTCTTCCGTAAAAGTTTTGAAGTATTCTGCAGCAAAGCCATCAATACCAGGCGACTTATTATTAGGAAGGGATTTGATGGCCACCTTAACCTTGGTCTCCGAGATGGTTGCATTAAGTAGTTGCAGGTGGTCAGGAGAAATATGCGGGATATTAATGGAACGTAAAAATGACTCAATAGACTCAGGGGATGGTTGTGTTACAGAAATTATTATATATTATATTATTTATATAATATACTATAATTGTCCCTAAAAGCATTGGCAATGTTCTGCGGGTTATATAGAGGGGCTTTAGTGGTAGAATGTCATAAGCAAGAGATTTTTGTTTTAATCTACCATTGCTGAATTTGGGAAGTGAGACGTTTCCCTGCTCTATTGGCCTGGGAATAGTAGCGAGATTTAAATCTTTTGAATAAAAGATCATGATTGCGAAGAAGTAATAATCGGAATTCCCGTGTGAGAGATAGAAGTACTGCTGCTGCAGAGTTAGAGAAGGATCTCCTATTAATTGTTCCCAGCAAGTAATATGCGCTAGGAGATCTGTAAGCTGACTCGATTTTCTGTAGAAGCTAATTGAATAAGTAGGCTTCTAACATATGTCTTATGGGCACACCACAATGTAAAGATATCTGTAGAATCAGTGGTATTGAAGGTGGAAAAAGGTCCTAATTAATTTAGTTAGGTGATCACCGCATTGTTTACAAAAAAGAGAATAGTGTTGTTGCACCAGAGCCTAGTTGTCATGTCAGAAACAGTCCTGAATGGTAATGGAGATATGGGCCTGATCTGACCAGGTGATAGAGTTAATATGAGCAGAGGAAATACGTTGCAATAACCACTAGTCGACCAAAAAACAAGTCAATTCTAGACTACGAATTATGTGAGATGGAATGAAGGCATTAGAGGAATGAAGGCAACTCCACGGGTCAGAGAGGTTTGAATTATGGAGGGAAGAATTATTTGAATGTCTAAGGTGTGACTTGGGCGAGGACACATCTAAGGAGTGGACAACTATAAAATTAAAGTCACCACACAGTAATAAGTTACCTTTTTGAACATTGTTTATTTTCTGGAATAATTTTGGAAGAAAAGCCAATTGTTGGGCATTAGGGGCATAGAGATTGACCAAAGTATAGGTGACGCCATTCAGTTCACAAATCAGAATCAGATATCTACCTAAGGGATCAGAGATGCTTTCAATTTCCCGAAAAGATAATGAGCTGGAGATTGCAATTTGGACTCCCCGCTTTTAGCTGTAGCATTAGAGAAATAAATATGGGGGGAAATCGTTATGAGACCAACGAGGTGGATTATCACGATGGAAATTAGTTTCCTGAACACATAATATATCAGAGTGGAGCTCTTTAGCCTGAGACCACAAGAATCTCCTTTTATGTGGGCTATTGAGCCCCTTCTCATTAATAGACACAATATTGATATCAGTGGCGTTTGCCTCGGGCGGCAGATTCCAGGGGGGCAGCAAAAATGCTGCCCCCAAAACATTTAGGCAGACGGGCTGCACAGAAACCAGCAGCATGGCTGTGCATTTTAAGTCTTTGTTGTATCCCGGTTTCTGTCAACCACTGGGGTATATTTTGAGTTAAACTGGGAGTTTTATCATGTGTGTCAAACCCGTTTCCCTCCCGAGTGTATACTGAGGAGAAAAAAGCGTTCAGCGCCTCGGCCCTCTCCTAATGTGAATGGGGAGGAAGCGGCAGGCAGGGGAGCAGGAGGAGATGGGGGACAGATCGGTAGGAGGCAGGTGGCAGAAACTGATGAGATCTGGGCGGAGATGGAAGAGGCAGGGGTGAAGACGGAGGAGGGGGGTGGGCAGGGACGGCGATGGAGGAGGCGTCGGCGGAGCTCCAGTCAGGCGGCGAAGATGGGACAATTGGGCGCCGAGGTGGCTGAGGAGGTTGGGTTTCCCGTGCCAGGTAAGAGGACTGTGCTGGCAGGGCCCAGCATAGATTCTGCACAGCCCACCAAAGAGTCTCAGGTGGGCTGTGCAATACCCTTTGATGGGCTCTGCAGGACCCGTAGGGGGCTCCGCAGCCTGCAAAGCCCACCACAGATCTTGCACAGCCCCCCTTCCTGCAGACTGCAGGGTGTCAGGGGGTCTCTGCAGGATCTGTGGGGGCTGTTCAGGATCTGTGGGGGGCTTTGCAGGATCCGTAGGGGGCTCTGCATCCTGAAAAGCCCACCACAGATCTTGCACAGCTCCCCTGAGATCTGGCACACTGCAGGGTCTCAGGGGGTCTCTGCAGGATCTGTGAGGGGCGCTCGAGTTTTGCCTTGCCTACGGCAGCCCCAAACCAGAATACACCACTGATTGATACCCATACTTAAAAGAAAAGTATGATAAAAGATAGCAAACACTACCTAAGAACAATCTGCAAGAAAAGGCATATGTACTTATGCACGGAGACAAGAGGAGATGGTGACGTATGCAAGAGTTCATCTGGAGGATCCAAAAACGCCACACTGAAGAATGCAGGAGCAGAAGATCCAAAGGGTTCTGTTGATGAGGGCAAAGTCCTAAATAGTCTAAAAGGAAACTGGAACAACAGACAAGAAAACAACTCAACAACCAAGTAATAATAAAAACCAGACCAAACACCATTACGCTGCTAACTGTAAAATGAGGGTGAACTAGTCCAGCAATTTGATTCAATTCGGAGGCACTACAATATTGGTGTTTTGTATATCGTCACAAAAACAATTAGGGCACACGCTGCAAGATTCACGTTGGCATAGTGTTCAATGCTGAAGAGATCCTCTGTGGTGAGTTGGAGGAGAGTAAAGAAGAGACATCCAAGATAGGAAGTCCCAAGGAGCGTAGAGCATCAAATCCCGCTTCCAGAGTGGAGATTGGAAGAATAGATCCATCCCGGGAAATCAACAGTCTAGTGGGGAATCCCCATCGGTATGCAATTCTGTGATCAGGGACAGGAAGGTGGAGAGGAGCCGGCACCATCTTGGCCTAGTGTAGCCGAAGCTTGCGACCCACAAAAGTCAGTGAGTTAGCGGGGAGAGCCTCTTCATTTTTGCTTACCCATGTTGTTGGAAGAGAAAAGGTAATGCCACAAGAGAGTGGGGTGCTTGGAAGTCGCGATGTGCCGCTATTGTGCCCCCGGATTAGAGAAAAGCAATCAGGAGCCTGTTCACATGTGACCGCTCGCACCGACTTCCGGTCACGTTCCCAGTTCTACTTTAATGTCCCCTATAACACAAAGCAGATCTTCACTTTTTGAATTCAGGTCTAAGTGATGTTGCAGCTCGGGGAATCAGGGCTAGAGTCTCTTTAAATTGGCATAAGGAGGGGGGCGTGGCCAGCAGCCGCATGTAAGCAGTCGCATCTGAGACGAGCTCTCCTCCGGTATCCTGTCTTTCATTCTGTGGCTTACCTTGCAGCTCTCCTGTCCCACGCCGGCTTGTAGGTGACGTTCTCCCGATCCTTTTTTGTGTGTATTTAATTTTTCTTTAAATGTTGGTTTTGCCCTGTTTTTCTTTGCACTGACTCTTTGTTTGTATAAAAATTGTTTAATAAAAAAACTATCTGATTTAAAAAAAAAAAATTGGCATAAGGAGAACATGGTTTATGTAGACAGGTCTACATAGGTTAGACTTCTTACTGGATGTAAACTTTCATTCCAATTTGGATATTCAATGTATCTTTTTAAAATGGAGCAATTACACAAGAAATGGGTGTTACATTTGATGGATGAAATGCAGATATCTGCATACAGGGGAATAATCATTCATTCTATTCCCTTTCCATCAAGACATGCCAGACCAGAGTTTCTACAACATTTCATCGCCAGTTTTCTGGCTTGTGTAATCTGAATCACGTTTTAGAATTAATCTTCTATACATAGAAATGCAAACACATTGCTTTCTCCTGGACCTTTCACGGGTGAGATTCGAGCAATAAAGGAGAGCTGACAAGAGTTTTCACCTTGCAGAATTTGTGTCAACACACATCACGATTTGTTTTAGCTCTCCTCATCTCAGTGTGGTCAAGGAGGAAGGTGCAACATGCTAAGCTGTTATACTAAATTTATTGAAAGCTATATATATATATATATATATATATATATATATATTATATATAACATTTATAACAATGTACAGGGCCGTCCCTATAATGAGTATATTGCCTCAGGTGGTATCTCTTTGGGTCAGGGGTGGGGGACAGCAGGGGGTGTGCCTGCCTCCCCCTTTCCAGCCAGAGTGTCTCAGATTGATTGCTAAAAGCCGAGTCGGGAGATGTGGAAGTTAAAAAGAACTGAATTTTGTCCCTTCCTGAAATAAGCTAACTTGCTACCTTCTGCTAATAATAATAATACAAATGCTAAAAGAAGCAATAGTCCTATTTAATTATACAGAAAGATAAAAATAAAGAGTAAAAGACAAAAAAGAAACAAAGGTATATTATCAATAAGACAAAGATAATATGTTATGTAGCAAGTCCGTCTTCTGGTTCTATGTCTTAGCTGGGCTCAGAGAGAGAGAGATATGCGTGTTTTTATGATGCGCACAGTCCATTCATACATGTACATCAACACTCCTTTACCCAGAAGCCTCCTTGCCCCTTATAGGTCTTTTGATCAACCAGCATCTTCCTTAGGATTTGTCAGTGCTCACTGAAGGCCTCCCACAGATAACACCATTGTACTGCAGACAATTCCTTGGTCTAGGTCAACATCTTGCCCTTTGATCCTTAGGTGATGGAGAGCCACATTCAGATGCAATGCAGGATATCTTGAAGGTGTTTCCAATGCGCATATAACCCCCATCAAACACCACAGGGTGCTATGTGTGAACTCTTTTCCAGGAAATTGTATCTCTCTTTATAACCCCACTTGCCATGCCTACTGTGGCGATGAACACTGATGAACACAGCTGCCTTCTTTGATGACCCAAGTAATCTTAGTTGGGTAGATTAAATATATGAAAAAGGTTGCACAGTCCAACAGTAAGGACCATACACATCTCCCTGCCAAGCTATTAGCAACCTGGGATGCTCTGGCCGGCAGCCCACCCAGCTCTTGGCAACCAGTGACGTCACTGGTTGCCAGGAGCTCGGCTGGACACCGGTCAGTGTCCCAGGTTGCTAAGCACCATTCTGCCCCCCATTGACTGCGTGTACCACCTGCACCCTCACAACTCACCCCCTCCATCCGCCTCAGGCTAGGAAGACCCCTGTACATATCTATCTAGATAGATAGATAGATAGACAGTATATACTGTATATAGATATATAGATATATCTATATTTATATATAGATATATCTATATATCTATATATATACTTACACAGTATATATACTATAGTTACATCAAGACATATCATTAAAATATTTGAATCTTTAATTTCTACCAAATTACAAAATTAATTAAAATGGATGTTACATTTTCTTCACATTTTACATATAGACACCAATCCTTCCCTAGACCCCCTTATGCTTAAAAAATATAAACGCTCTGAGTTGCATCCTCAGGGAAGATTTAAGTAACTATCCACAATGAATGCATATACAGTACATAAGCACATATATGACTTAATCTCTGTTCAATGTCTGTACTGGAGTGCAAATTAGGGAGTACACTTTTTTTTCCGGCACTGGATTTGTATAGTTGAAAACAAGTATGGGATGATGGTATTTCTGCAGTTTTGATTGCTCTACATGTATTTAGTAAATTGGGCAGTCACCTGCCAGGACACCAAAACTGGAAAGGGAGGGGAGACACCAGGGGTAAGGACTCACCACCCATGTGCCTCCATCGTAAGCAAACGGAATACCCTCTGCTTTACTCAGTTTAGATGAGCATGCCCCCTCCTCCAGGAGGAAGTCTTCAGGGATGGGGGTCACACCAGTGTGGATGGATATACCACTGCCTGGACCTGTATAGCACCATGCGCTTAACATTATGTGCCAAGATGGGCGCCAAAAACAGGATCCAAGCTACATTACAGGCTGGCCTCACTTCTTCAGACGTTGTCCTTGAGGGATCCAGATCTGGCCCCCGAAGCTTCCGCCATGGGGTGCCGATCCGAAAGAAATGCACTACCCACTACGTGAGTGAGCTTGGAGCGGTGACTACTTTACAACCCACACAGGAACCATGGGGAACAAAAGTAGCCCCCCTCCAGAAGGAAGGACAGTGTCAGCACCAATTCAGAGATGATTTGAGGATCTGCAGCTAAGTGATACATAAATAAGATACATTTTTGTTAATAGTTAAAGGTACTTGAATGCACTTTTGAGATTTAAGTCCTGAGTTTAGTGTCACTTTAAATCTTAAAAATGAATTCAGGTTCCGTAACTATTAACAAAAATGTATGTTATTTGTGTATCACTCGGCTGTAGATTCTCCAATCATCTCTGAATTGGTGCTGACACTGTCCTTCCTTCTGGAGGGGGGCTACTTTTGTTCCCCATGGTCCCTGTGTGTTGTAAAGTAGTCACCGCTCCAAACTCGCTCCCGGGATGGACTACAATCTCATGTTTAGTTTACTAATTTGTATTGAGATTGTAGACCATCACAGGAGTGACCTTGGAGCGGTGACTACTTTACAACACACACAGGGACCATGTGGAACAAAAGTAGCCCCCCTCCAGAAGGAAGGACAGTGTCAGCACCAATTCAGAGATAATTTTAGGATCTACAGCCGAGTCATACACAAATAAGATACATTTTTGGTAATAGTTAAAGTACGTGAATGTATTTTTAAGATTTAACTCCTGAGTTTCTGACCTTAAACATGTTTACGCTGGAATTAAGGAGATTAAGGGGGGGTATGATTTTCATGTTCAATGGTGACAGCAACATTGGCAACAAACTGTTTGAGATTAACTCCATTACAAAGACTAGAGGCCACCACCTAAAGTTGGTGGAGAAAAAATTCCAGCACAATGTGCGAAGAGGGTTCTTTACAGTAAGAGCGGTTAAGGTCTGGAACTCACTGCCATCGGCAGTGATTTCAGCCTAGAGTGTAGATTTGTTCAAGAAACGTTTGGACAATTTCTTGAGTGACCGTAATATCCAGGGATACCATTATCCCTAAGAATGAGATGATGCGTGGACCTATATGGGTTGGACTTGATGGACGTATGTCTTTATTCAACCCCAAATACTATGTAACTATGTAACTTTAGTGCCACGTTAAAAGACATGTTTTTATGTAATATGCTGACACTGCAAACAACTATTATTTTATGGGGTCACGCTATTGCATAGCAGATGTTACACATGTTTATTGACAATACATAAATTGTAATGATTATAATGCAAAAATAATGTTAAACAATCTGCTTCTATCAAGTGGCCTCGTATCTTCAGGGCGAAGTATCGTATTAGTTATTTAATTAAGCGAATAATATGCCCTGAACAACAAGAATCCAATCACTTACCTGTTCATGCTTAATTCTGAGTAATGGCATTTCTCTTTGCAAGTAATAATTATAAAGTTGGGTAATTATATCATAGTCATTCCTGAGAATGAATAAATAATGGGTGCTTCTCATTGTATAATTCGACAATTAAGTGGTTGCAAGAAAAAAAAATAAAGTGCGGTTTCTGAGAGACAGAACGAGTGGGTGGAAGAGGGGCCCACAAAAAAAGAAGGCAGCGCTATGATTAATCACTGCGTGCCGCTGATTATAGAGAGAGTGACTGCAAAGTCTTATCTGCAGATGAAAATTAATATTAAAATTGGCTTTTATGACATGAATAGAAAAAAAAAACCATCAAAAAGAAGATTTAGAGCACGCCTCCAATTCTATTCACTTTAACGGAAGACCCCGGGCAAACATGACAATTACGCATGTAAACTGCTTCTTCTGAAAATAGTTCAACTTTTGCAGTTTGGTGGCAGACAGCGACTGTTCTCTGATCTAGAATCCTCAGGAAATTTTGTATGGGAGAACCCAGATCAGTGCGGATCTATTTACTTGATATACTGAAGTTATCACGTACCTGGTAGAGGACCGAGTAGTTGAGGAGGCCTCCTTTGCAACTCTTGTCCCACACCCCTGAGAGTGGAGGCAGGGAGTGAGAGGACAGAGAGCAGCACCAGTGCCAGGGGGTGTAGGACACTGTGCCTGGGTAAGTCCAGAAGCTGGTCTCCAAGGAAGCAGGTGTTCTATCAAAGTTTGTGACTGCGTTAGAAGGTGTGACTGGTGACGTGGTCTCACATTTTAACCTAATCGCGCCCAGTTTTTTGGCTGTGGAATATGTGACCGGCAGAAAGTGAAGAATTCCAATGCTTTGTCAGCTGTTCCAGGGCAGATCAGCATCGCAGATCATATGTGCAGGAGAACCGATCTGCCCTGGAACAGCTGACCGCTCCTGAAATGTCACTTCTATCCAACTTTGTGGAATGTGAGATCGCAGTCACAAAGTCGGATAGAAGTGACATTCCAGGAACGATCAGTTGTTCCAGGGCAGATCGGTTCTCCTGCACATATGATCTGCGATGCCCATCTTTTATATTTTACCAAAAAATTGGGTTTTATATTCTCTTTCTGTGCACTAAATTTAATTCTAGTGTATTTTATCCTAAAAATACCGGTTTGATAAACATTTGCGCAAATACCGTGCGACATAAAAAATTGCAACTAGCATTTTGCATGCTACAGGGCCTCTGCTTTCAGAAAAAAATTATAATTGTTTGGGGGTTTGAAGCTGTTTTCTAGCCAAAAATTCAGATTTTAGCATGTGTGCGCAAATAGGAAGAAATTGCTCCGGTCAGCAAGGGTTAAAAGTTGCATTTTCAGTGTAATTTGGGGAAACCACTTGAAACATTCATTGTGTTGGCCTATTTAAATTCCTGTTGTTTGATCTGCTCATTGCAAACAGTCTGTAAATGTTGCCAATAAACCTGATTTTGCCATGGGTGGTTGAATCATTTTGATTACAACCATTGGTGGAACTACCAGGGTCGCAGCGGTCGCTATCAGGCCCTGGCGTTCCGCCTGTTGGGGGGGGCCCAGAGAGGAAGAAAAGGGGCCACACACAATCACCCTGCTATGCCCGATGCATAGCCTCATGCACTAGCCTGCCCGGCAGGGGAGTAGATAAGGGGGGGATAGGGGGGTTCAAACCCCCTCCCCTAGAGGGTCCTGGCGGTGGTGTAGCGAGAGGGGGCAGAGTGGGGCACATGCTCCTGAGCTCCCGTCTGAAGAACATCCACAGACGGGCATGGCCATCTAAAGGGATGCCGGGGATGTCCTGTTTGATAAAACATCGGCGACGGCTGGAGGAGAGCTGTATTTTACTGACAACGATGTTTTATCAAACAGGACATCCCCGGCATCCTTTCAGATGTACATATGCCTGCCTGGCCCTGGATGATCTGTACAAGCCTCAGTGCGGGCTCTGTATGGGGCAGGGTGTCCTACCAGGATCAGAAGGATGGAGACAGAGCAGGCAATCAGGTAGCAGGGGCTGGGGAGGGGGGGGGGCGTTTGTGTGCACTGATGGGTGCCATTTTCTAATGGCACCCCAGTCGCGCCTGGCGGATTGCACGGTTTCCCGCCATGATTCCGCCCGTGCTTCCAAACATGTTCCCGGCTAAAATAGCCGTGCGTCGTGTACCTTTTTTCTCGATTGCCGCACGGATGTCACCCCATTGAAATGAATGGGGCCGCACGACAATCGGGGCCTGAATTGTGCAGGGCCGCACAATCCTGGGATGCGTGTTCCCGGATCGCATAGGCCTGCACCGGGCCTGAGTCCCTGAGAATGGGGGAGCATGTGCCGCGGCCGCGCAGCATCAGGACGGGTGGCAGGGGGGGGAAATTGACTTTCCCACCGGCTCCCGACACTCTGCAGGCATTGCTAGAGCCAGCTCTGCACCTGAGGGCCCTGGAAAGGAGGGGGAGGGGTCTAGGAGCGGTGTCAGGCAGAGGGGGAGAGAGAGGACCGACCTGGGCGTGGAGGATGGGTGAGCTGTCAGCAGCCCTAACCCTGCACTCTATCACCGGAGACCCTGCAGAGCCCTGGTAAGACCACCGGTATGCCTGGTGAGACTGCCCGTATCCCTGGTGAGACCGCCCGCATCCCTGGTGAGACCGCCCGCATCCCTAGTGAGACCGCCCGTATCCATGCTGAGAGGTTAACCGCCTCAACTCCCAGCATGCAGTATGTAGGATAGTGTGTAATATGGCCAATTGCCACTAGATGTCCCCGTAGGACCCTATAGGTAAAGTAGCTCTGGCCTGCGGAAGACTCTGTGTTCCCAGAGAGCTAATATATAGGGGCGCCCGAGAGGAGAGGGGATGAGAAAAGAGAGAAGACTAGCACTGTATGCAGAGTCTCTGGAGAGAGACTGATTCTAAAATAGAGGCTGGTCCATGGGAAGCATAGGACCAGGCCTAAGATTATGTAGAAGCGGTAGAGATTCCCCAGCTTTCCCCTGGAGGGGGAAGCTACAGAGACAGGACTGTCTAAGATGGGATTTCTGAGGATACTGGAAGTGCTGCATACTGACAATGTTTGTCTATTGGCCTGTGGCCAACATAAGTCATGGACTCTGGGCTGCACCTGGGCTTAATCTCTCTCTAACATCTGCTAACACGAACTGTAAGGAACCGTGCCGTCATCCCACCCAGGGGTGGCTGAAAACCTTGTATTATCCTCTGCGATGACCAAAACTAAGTAAAGCTAAGAAAAGACTATCTGTGTGGACTGGTTCTTCTTCCTGCAACCTCTGAGAAGGTGGGGTTCTGCAAGAGTGTGATGTTGGACTGTATCGTGGCTGTAACCACCCGGAGGAGGGTATGTGTGCAAACAAACTATGCCTGACATAGGGTGCCCTTCCTTCCTAAGGGAGAGGAAGCGCTGAAGTCCGCAAAGGCGGTGGACACCATGAGGGCCCTGTGTGCACAGTATTACACGTGTGGGAGTTGTTAGCACGAGGCCAGAGCCGAGGCCCCTGAGATAAGGGGTGCCTGGTGTCGTATTGCTATACAAGGGGTTACACATAGCCAACCGGAAGGGAACACACACATGAGTCACCCCCGATGAACCCGCCTACAAGCAGGCCAACTCTCCGCAGCTCCTTCCCATGGCATTGGGGGGGAGGGCCTTCATGGTTTCTTGCACCAGGGCCCTGAGGTTTCTAGTTACGCCTCTGATTACAACTGTACAATCAGGGATTTCATCTCACGTCCGGTTTTGGTGACAACATTTTCACCAGAATAGGAAGTGAGAGGAGACCATCCTCCAGAAAACTGAAAGAAGTGGAAGAATAGGACCGCAGTCAGCTTTCTATTGTTGTCTATGTACAAGCTGGAGGTTTTCCCTGACTTGTCACTGTCATAGTGAAGGGAAGCCTCCTCAATGAGGGGGGAATCGATAGATCGATAAATTGTGTGGAATGACATTTTAAATGGGAGAAGCTAATTCTGTAAGACGGAAAAAAATAAAAGGAAAAATAAAGCGGATGGGAGGTTTTGCTGCCTGGAGTGAATCTTTAAGTACTGTAGCTAGCAAAGTTCATAAAATATTAAAGCTGCGGTAGCGTATTCGCTGACCTGGAAAGAAAACGTTATGAACTAGACAAACTACTTCTCACACTACAGGCTTGATTCTGCTTAAGAGGCCGGAGAGTAGTACAGAGTGTAGATTGTGATATATTGCTTGTGATAGAGAGCCATCCCAGGTAAAAAAAAACTGATATTGGTCAATGAAAGGCTAATGGCATCCAGGAAACACTGGAACTGTGCTAAAGACAGGAAAGCAACTCAATGTATTTTATAGCTGAAGTTGTTTAATATTCTGCCTTCCCTGGTTCATCTCCCCCCGCAGTGGCGTCACAAGGGGTGTGTGGGGGGTGACACCAAAATGACTGACAGTCATTTTGGTGTCAACCCCTCTAAAAAGTCGGGCACTTGGTCATGGACCGAGAGCCCGACATTGTCAGGAGAGAGAAGGGGACCGGGTGGCATACCTCATCCCGCCTGGTGAACGTCCCCTCCTCTTAATCAGATGGCCGCGCATGCGCGATGACGTCATTGTGCACGCGTGAGGTGAAAGCGGACGGGAGGTACCACAAGCCCCCTATGCGATAGCATATTAGTTGTGACAGCTTCCCTTTCAGGTGACATTAGTGTTCTATTGGACCCCTAGTGTCACCTTTGCACTGCAAAGAAGCTATTTAAGCACTGATCGCTCTTGAATAGCTTCTTCCCCGGCTTCACTCTCCGTCGCTTCCGGCTCCATTCAGCGTGGTGGAGATTGGCACACCGATGTTTGCTGGTCTCTTTCCCTGCTTCCTGCTGACACCTGTGATGCTAGTCCCAGGCCCGCAGGAGAGGCAGTCAGACATCCCAAATCTCCTGCTCCAGAGTCTCCTGCTATTAGATAGATAGCGACTCCAGGCCGCCCAGGAGATAAACATTTTCTCCCAGAAAGGTTTAATTTGCTCTATCTAGCAGAGTAAACCTTTCCCTGCTGTTTTTTTTTTTATTATTCTGATATCGGAGCCGCCGGTCGCCGCCAGAGTAACAAAAAACAAACATAAAAAAACAGCATAGGAATGAATAGCTAGATTGCTATTGGCTATTTGAATTTGCAATAGCCAATAGCAGACTAGCTATTGCACCCGCCCACTGCTGCTATCAATCAGCAGAAGTGGACCTAAAAGGTCTCCATCAGGTCCTTCTCCGCTGATTTACAGCAGCAGAGGGCGAGTGCAATAGCCAGCTTGCTTTTGGCTATTGCAAATTCAAATAACCAATAGCAATTTAGCCATTCATTCCTATGCTGTTTTTTTTTTCTTATTCTGACTGCAGCAGATGTCAGAATACAAAAAAAAAACAATGAAATGAGAAGGGCACCTCCCTGAAATGACTTTTTTCAGGTTGGGATCCCTGGGCAGTGGAGCCTGGAAAGCAAGGTGGGGAGGGGGGGTTGTCTGGTGGAGGGACCACTTTGCAGGCCAGTGGACATGAACACAGCTCAGACGCCAGAATCACTTCCAGTAAAGCTGACAGTCGGCTTTACACATGTGAACAGGTTCCTGGTGGCTATAGCCACCGGGTGTCTGTTTACAGGGGCGCGCAGCCAGCACCATAAGGGATACGGCACTGGCAGGGGCAATGCACGCACTCACTGTAATATTTGAGGGTTTTGAGATTCTCTCATTTTTGCACCATTTACCACTTCCCATTTGTCTGCATAAGCTCCCAGAGCTCCCGAAGGCCATTCAGGTCTGGGAGCCTCAGCTTTAGTGATATATGTATAGTGCTCCCAGACCCCAATGGCCTTCGGAAATTCGGATCCCGAATACCATTCAGGTCTAGGAGATTTAGCTTACGTATTAATATCGGTATATAGTTTTCTGTGGTAGTCGTAACGAATATTCGTAAACTCATCCGAACCTAATGAACATTCGGATTTCGTCTGAATCCAAAACTCCGAATCGAATTGAGTTTCGGACCCAATTTCCCAAAATAACAAAATATCCGAACCAGATTTTTCCGCAGCTTACATATCTGTAAAGAGGAATACGACACAGATACAGAAAGGCAAAGAGCTGCATAATGTGCTTTGAATTAAGAGTTTAAAACTGCTGATTACATAAGACTTCAATCAGTTCTTAATAGGAAAGGTTAAAGTTGACAGAATGAGCGCCTCGAGGGCTGCACCAGAGAATTACGATAACTGCTATCGCTAGATATAATAATTCAAATGAAGTGAAAGGCACAGAAAGATTAAAGTCATTTTCTTAGGCTCAGCATTGACGGCGAGGAGGGGCGTGGAGATCAGAACGGCCTCAACAGAAAAATTAACAGGAAAGGAACAATGGCGCTATGGGGCATATCTATAGAGCGCAAATGATTGATTATCCAAACATGAGGATTGTTTACCGCCAGGGGATTCACCACATTTATAATATTCATTCAACAGATTGAGCGCCATTCAATATCATTTTGCTAACATCTGGCACTCCCACCCTCCAAATGGAATCCTAGGTTGCAGTAACTTTCTTCATTAATACCACATGGTCATTGATCGCTGAATGCACACTCCTTGGCTTTGTCCTGTTTGAAACATTTAATGCTTTAAAGGGTGAACCAGCACTCCCCTTCCCCGTCTCCCAATAAACGTTAAGAGGAATATCCTCTAGTGATACTATTATCACTTGGAGGGAAGTAAGGAAGCTTTACCATCTACCTGGCATGGTTTCTCCTCTGATGCCTATTATCTCCACACCACACTTCTCCACAGGACTTGAGTCCGACACATTCAGCAAATGGAACCTTAAAGGTATCCGAACCATTTCAGACCTCTTGTCGCCCCAAGGCCACTGCAGAACACTCCAGGATCTTCATACAAAATCTCACCTAATGATTTTTTACAATATGCTCAAATCTCCCACTTTATATCACAGAATGTATCCCTACCCTATTTATCCCTACCCTGGAATGCCTCCACGTTTACTCACTTTCGCCTCTCCTGTCCTCCCCCACACAGAAAATTTCCTTGTCCCTCCTCTATCGGTCTCTATACTCATTCTCCTCCTCCTCTACTTTACCCCCATACGTACACAAATGGGCCGCCTTTATAAGTCACTCCCCTGAGGAAACTCAGTCGATCATAATGCAGGGCTGGAAGGGGGTTCGGTCAGCGATTGTCAACGAGTCATGGAGGGAGATACAATTTAAGCTGGTCCACAAAGCATACTGTGCTTTTAATATTATATCCAAAACATCTCCTTCAGGCTGGTTGACCTACCCGGCTTTATACATCTGATGTGGCTTTGCCCCCATATCCAATGTTTCTGGACGTCGGTTATCACATATATGAACGTCAATGAGAGGACTTGTTTATAGCGACTCTTGTTTGCATCACAACTTCTTTCTCCTCTGTGTCTGTGAAGGTTCTCATTCACCCAGGTCATGGTATATCTGTAAAAAATAAATCAAGGCAACTGGACTTGCTGTATTTTTCTTGAAGATGTTTTGCTGGTCATCCGACTAGCTTTTTCAGTTTAGAATTCAGTTCAGTACTGATTTGAGAAAGCTAGTCGGATGACACGCGAAACGTATTCAAGAAAAATACAGCAAGCCAGTTGTCTTGATTAATTTTTTACAGATATTCTTTCCTCTCCGTACAAGTCAATAGGAATGCAAAAGTATCTTTAAAGGGCGGTTAACACTATAGCGTTGCGCTAAAGGTCTGGTACTCGTTGGTTTAGCATACATTTTCACACAGCACAATGCACATTAGGTGCACTGGTGTATTGTCTTTTATTCTGGATGGCATCCCCAAAGCACCTCTAAATGGCACCAATGCATGGTACTATAATAGTGTGCATTGCGGTGCCGAGTGGTAAAAAAAGAGCGCCTGCAATACACTTCTGGGAGGTGCGTTGGGGTGCTGTTCAGAATAGAGGGCAGCAGAACACACCAGTCCACCTAGCATGCGGTGCATTGCACTGTGCAATAATGCAAGGACACTATGGCCTTAGCGCAATGCTATGGTGTGAACCTGCTCTAAGTATCTCGATACTGCTTAAAAAGAGGTCACCATCTGGCCCGAGGGAGGTGAACTGCAGCTCAAATGTACCTAAGAAAGAACTAAGAGCCCTTTCAGGCGGACGGTGCGATCAGGTCCTGTCAGTCGGATCTGCTCAGAAGCCCAATGCAGAAATATCTGTTTGTTGCAGCACGTCCTTTCCAAACTGGTTCCTGAATGAGATGGCCTAACCCCTGAATGGAGGGTCTAATCCCTGAATGGAGGGTCTGATCCCTGAATGGAGGGTCTGATCCCTGAGTGGAAGGGTCTGGGTGCATTATAACCAGCTGGTAGACTTTCTGTGTTTAATGAGGAAAGGTGCAGTGTCTGCATCCCTTTAGTAGTAATTAAATCTTAGCGAGTATCTAACCAAAAAATGAAATTCCTATTACAAGGGATACCAAAAATTATACTTGCATCTTAGTGCAGACTTCTGGGAAAATTAGTCAGCCAATCACAGAAGCAGGAAGTGCCATTTCTGAGGGTGTTCTGAGTCCGATTGTTGTATTAGCGATCTATCCCTTGCTGAGACCTCTATGTCTGGCCTGTATAAGCAGATATAATCACTGCGGACAATCCTCATCAGATATCTGCACTCACCAAATACCTTTTCCATCCACAAAGTACTTTATTCCGTGCATCAGGTTACAGCAGACAACAGGATAGGGGAAATGCATCACAGATGGGAGGGAACACAGAAAAACATGCAATAACCAGAATTACCACAAGATGTCAGCATATGGATTTGCCATACAATATCAATGAGTAAATGGCTTAAGGAAAGTAAACTATATAAATTATCATCTCAAATAAAGATAGACACGGAGAGACTGAGCGGAGGGGCTGCATGACTGGGGGGAGGAAAAGTCCCGGAAACAAGGGTTAAAAATAAAATGGGAATAGCTGTTCTTACTTGATTGAACGTTGGGGTCAAGTGTCCGGGAGGAGCCGCATGGGTAGGAACTGCAATGGCTATGGAGCGTTCTTTCTGGAAAATCAACGGAGGAAGCAGGTTGTCCCACCCTCCCCTCCCTGAATTTTGTGGTTCTGCTGGTTGTAGGGTTCTTTTTCTGTCACGGCAGCTTGGGGTGTTAAGGGGTCTTTAGGCGGTCTAAAAAATCTGAGTCAATTACACAAATGGGGTTCCGTTGGCTAGTATAGGTGCTTCCCCCTGTTGGTGTCAGGATTTGTAGGGGTGGGGCCTGGCCCCTTGGAACTTGGGAGCAGTAACTGTCCTCGAGCTGGTTGGGGTGCAGCTGGGGACATGGGAGGAGTTTTTTAGGAGAGGCCTTATTTGGGCTGTTGGGCACCCAAAGGCCCCTTCTCAGATCCAACAGTCATTTAGAGTATTTATTTGTATATTATTTGGTTTATTACTTTTGGTTATTGTTAAAGTTGGTTTGTTTAATAAAAGTGCTGCTGTGGCCGTTAAAATCCATGTCACGCAGTCCGTGTGTGTATTGGGGTTTTTAACAGAGGGACGAAATCGACTAATCCATCAGTCATGTGAATATTAACTATGACTGTGGATTGTAATATTTTATACAACTATTGTGGCAGCACAGAACATGTATGTGTGTCAGGGATACCGGCACAGGTGACCCCACACCTCCCCAGGTACCCACACAGGCAGACCAAACACGTGTGACCACACGGACAAGGCAAGTATGTTACACGGACCAGGCAAGGATGTTAGATATGTATAGTTTGTTTAATAGACACCTTAGACTAATAGCAACAACCAACAACAAGGCTCAGGACAGCAAACAAAAGGCACATGAAACAGGACTTCAAACAGGGTTCAGGACTCACAGGTAACAAGGTTCAAAACAGGATTCAGGACTCACAGGTAACAAGGTTCAAAACAGGATTCAGGACTCACAGGTGACAAGGTTCAAAACAGGATTCAGGACTCACAGGTAGCAAGGTTCAAAACAGGATACTGGGTTCAGGACAAACAGGGAACAACACTGAGCCATCGTCCTGACTGCAGGGAGGGTTTAAATACCCTCCCAGGAAGCACCATGTGATGGCTAAGTGCTGGGAGACACCCGCAGGTGAGCACTGGAACTGCAGGGCTAGCTCCAGCGCCACCTGGAGGCGCTCTGGATCCTAACAATGTGTGAGTATGTGAATATACTGAGATAGCAGTAATAACCTGAGAAGGGTTGTAATCCCCTTCTATCCAAGTCCCCAATCTATCCAAAAATAAAAAAATAAAAAGTTTTGATCTTCTGTCATAAGTCATAATAAATACAAAAAATGAATCCTTGTTAAAAAAAGAAGAGAAAAGAAACACACACAATAGTTTTCCTCTAAATGTCACCGGCGCGTTTTACACATGCCGTCTTTTCTCTTGCAGGTGACATAATTAGGTGCTGCATGGTTTATTCCCCGGTGACTCCGTACCTTTTAATCATCTGGTGTTGTGGCAGGATATACACTGGAATGAAGACTCGGAGGGAAAGGTTAGCACAGGAGGAGAAATTGATTATGACAGATGTGTGATGTTTCAAAGTCAATACGACTAAATTCCCTGATCACTTTAAAGAAAACAATCACTTCTAGAGTCTGTTTGAATAATCCGGAGAAGGCTTTCTGTTTAATAATACGGTGGCACGTAGCGCGTTGATTTTTTTATAAATCATTATATTTTTCTTTTTTTTATCGGTTAGTGGGATTGACAAGAAGGCATTGTTATAAATTAAACCTGCATTCCGGGAAGATGTAATAAAACGCAATTTTATGTAGTGACGCATTCGCCAAAAATTGTTACAATTATATTTATATACACCGAACAGCCATAACATTATGACCACCGAGAGGCGAAGTGAAGAACATTGATTATCTTGTTACACCTGGAACCTGGAAGATATATTAGGCAGCAAGTGAACATTATGTCCCTGAGGTTACTGTGTTGGAAGCAGAAATAATGGGCAAGCTTAAGAATTTGAGCGACTTTGACAAGGGCCAAATTGTAAGCGCTAGACAACTGGGTTAGAGCAACTCAAAAACTGCAGCTCTTGTGGGATGTTCCCGGTCTGCAGTGGTCATGTTAGGATCCAGAGCGCCTCCAGGTGGCGCTGGAGCTAAGCCCTGCAGTTCCTGTGCTCACCTACAAGTGTCTCCAGGCAGCCAGGAACTGTCAGGTACCAGACCACCACTGGGTGGGGTTGGAACCTGCAGCTCCGATGCTCACCTGCGGGTGTCTCCCAGCACTTAGCCATCACCTGGTGCTTCCTAGGAGGGTATTTAAACCCTCCCTGCACTCAGGATGATGGCTCAGTATTGTTTCCTGTTTCTTGTGAGTCCTGAACCCTAAACCCTGAATCCTGTTTGCAGTCCTGAACCCTGTTACTTGTTTATTGCTATTTCTGCTCCTGTCATATGTTATAGGTGTCAGGGATTATATTTGGTTGGGGTCATGTTCCTTATTTATGTGTGCTTTTTGGTGTTTTTTTCTGGTTGTGCCGTTTACAAATAAACTGTATATCATACATTCTGCCTTGTCCTGTGTGGTCATACGTGTTTGGTCTTCCAGTGTGGTTACCTGCATATGGTGTGGGAACACCTGTGCACGGAACCCTGACAGGTCATGATCTACCAAAAGTGGTCCAAGGAAGGAAAACTGGTGAACTATCAACAGGGTCATGGGTGGCCAAGGCTCATTGATGTACGTGGGGAGCAAAGGCTAGCCCGTGTAGTCTGATCCAATAGAAGAACTTCTGTAGCTCAAATTGCTGAAAAATGTAATGGTGGCTCTGATAGAAAGGTGTCTGAACACACAAGGCAACGCAGATTGTTGTATATGGGGCTGCATAGCCAAAGACCGGTCAGGGTGCCCATGCTGACCTGTGTCCACCACCAAAAGCCCTTACAATCAGAACTGGATCACGGAGCAATGGAAGAAGTTGGCCTGGTCTGATGAATCACATTTTCTTTTACATCATATGGATGGCCAGGTAAGGTGTGTGTCACTTATCTATGGGAAGAAGGCAAGCTGGGGGAGGCAGTGTGATGCTTTGGGCAATGTTCCGCTGGGAAACCTTGGGTTCCGACATTCTTTGTGGTTCTTACATACCACCTACCTAAACATTGTTACTGACCAAATATAACACTTTGTGGAAACATTTCCCCTGATGGCAGTGGCAGGATAGTGCAAACAATGCAACAGCAACAATGGTTCAAGTATGGCATTAGGGCAGAACTCAACATGTTGGCTTGGCCTCCAAATTCTCTAGTTCTCAATCCAATTGAAAATCCGGGAGACACCAATCTAAGCCAATCTGGGCTCTGTGGCTTAAAGGGAGCATGGTTATAAGAGGAGACAGAAGTGACCCCATCAGTGTGCTGATGCTCATTTTCCAATCACATGGTGGAGTGGTTTATTGGAGCAGCTAAAAGTGACCTCATCAGTGTACAGCTACTCATTGTCCAGTCACATGGTGGAGAGGGCATTGGATCATACAATTAATATTCACTTTCCCAGTAGAATTCGCATTCGAGCATGGAGGATAGATAGTATATGTTTGCCTTCCCTGTTCTATCACGTCACCTTGTTACCCCCATTAGGAGCTCTCTGCAATCACTGTGTTAATTCCCAGCCTAGACTGGGCTGGAGCTTAGATGAGCTAAAAACCCTCCCCCGCCCCCCACATAACAGCAATAGAGTCTGGCAATTGGCCACATAGACACCAAGAACTGAATTGTGGGCACATATACATTCAATTTTTAATGTAAACAAATAAATCTGCGCTTCTGGAAAAATAAAATTTAGTAATAAATTAAATTAATTAAATTAATAAAGTAAGAATAAATGTGAATAAATGTGAATAATTATACCCCAAGCTGCTCTGAAAAAAGGTGGAACCTAGTATGATCAAAAGAAACAAAGCGCTAAAGGTAGCTGTATGAGCAAAAGAATAAGCTATTATTGATTCTGGCGAGGTCAGTATGGAAGCTAATATATAAGTATAAAACAGGACTAGCTTCATAAACAAGTATAGATAAAACCAGTCTAACCAAAATATAAAAATCAATTAGAACCACTAAAATTCATTCCGATGGAATAAATAAACAAACAATGTTTAAAACGTCAAAATCAGTGTCCAATGCTTAAAAAATCCAAGTGAAAGGTGGTTTCCATGTGCAAATAAAAATGTGCAAAAATAGCAGTGTACTTGAGATTGATCCAAACTGTCCCTCTCGGGTAACAGGTGAACGGTAAGTTCCGTGTGCAAATGTACAAATGTGCAAAAACAGCAATGTGCTTCGAATTGTTCCGAACTGTCCCTCTCGGGTGGGTACTCACCAGAGTGAAGTTGGTAGAAAACTTTTAGTGAGTGATGCCGGGATTAGGTTTTAGCACAGGTGTATTCCCCGCGGGTCTCAGCAGCTGAAGCAGTTGATTTTCTCCTCTAAGCCGTTTGGCTATATCTCCCAGATGAGGAGTCCGGTTTTTTTGGGAAAAAATAATAATATACTTTGCCGTTTGTCCCGCAGGGTTTTTCAGAGATAAATAAAAGAGAAAGAAAGAACCTTCATTGCGCAGTATATAAAGCCATAAACTTTTATTCCAAAAATTGGCTTACAAGGCAAAAAAATATACCGACCAGCTAAAAACAGCACAGAGACAAACGTGAAGCTTCGTGTCTGGCTAAACTTAGCATCTACCCTCCTCGACGCGTTTCGTCATGTGACTTCCTCAGAAGGGGGGTGGATGCAAGAGACAGGAGGTGAATCATATAAATACGCTCCGCTAATTGGTCCCAATCAAAAGAGAGTCAATTAGGAGGCAGCGTAAACGAATACTTAAAACAGACACAGCATTTAAGGCAATTAAAATGTTGGGCATAACTGGAGACTTTAACAAATAAGATCACATATCGCAAAACATGACAATTCATATGTTCTCTGATATGAATTGTCATTTTTTTTCTGATTGGCAAAAAATATACATAGATAACTGGAACATGGGATTATAAATAACTGGGTCATGTGATTATAAATAACTGGACCATGGGATTATAAATAACTGGAACATGGGATTATAAATAACTGGAACATGGGATTATAAATAACTGGAACATGGGATTATAAATAACTGGGTCATGGGATTATAAATAACTGGACCATGGGATTATAAATAACTGGACCATGGGATTATAAATATCTGGACCATAGGATTATAAATAACTGGACCATATGATTATAAATAACTGGACCATGGGATTATAAATAACTGGACCATGGGATTATAAATAACTGGACCATGGGATTATAAATAACTGGACCATGGGATTATAAATAACTGGACCATGGGATTATAAATAACTGGACCATGGGATTATAAATAACTGGACCATGGGATTATAAATAACTGGACCATGGGATTATAAATAACTGGACCATGGGATTATAAATAACTGGACCATGGGATTATAAATAACTGGACCATGGGATTATAAATAACTGGACCATGGGATTATAAATAACTGGACCATGGGATTATAAATAACTGGACCATGGGATTATAAATAACTGGACCATGGGATTATAAATAACTGGACCATGGGATTATAAATAACTGGACCATGGGATTATAAATAACTGGACCATGGGATTATAAATAACTGGACCATGGGATTATAAATAACTGGACCATGGGATTATAAATAACTGGACCATGGGATTATAAATAACTGGACCATGGGATTATAAATAACTGGACCATGGGATTATAAATAACTGGACCATGGGATTATAAATAACTGGACCATGGGATTATAAATAACTGGACCATGGGATTATAAATAACTGGACCATGGGATTATAAATAACTGGACCATGGGATTATAAATAACTGGACCATGGGATTATAAATAACTGGACCATGGGATTATAAATAACTGGACCATGGGATTATAAATAACTGGACCATGGGATTATAAATAACTGGACCATGGGATTATAAATAACTGGACCATGGGATTATAAATAACTGGACCATGGGATTATAAATAACTGGACCATGGGATTATAAATAACTGGACCATGGGATTATAAATAACTGGACCATGGGATTATAAATAACTGGACCATGGGATTATAAATAACTGGACCATGGGATTATAAATAACTGGACCATGGGATTATAAATAACTGGACCATGGGATTATAAATAACTGGACCATGGGATTATAAATAACTGGACCATGGGATTATAAATAACTGGACCATGGGATTATAAATAACTGGACCATGGGATTATAAATAACTGGACCATGGGATTATAAATAACTGGACCATAGGATTATAAATAACTGGACCATGGGATTATAAATAACTGGACCATGGGATTATAAATAACTGGACCATGGGATTATAAATAACTGGACCATGGGATTATAAATAACTGGACCATGGGATTATAAATAACTGGACCATGGGATTATAAATAACTGGACCATGGGATTATAAATAACTGGACCATGGGATTATAAATAACTGGACCATGGGATTATAAATAACTGGACCATGGGATTATAAATAACTGGACCATGGGATTATAAATAACTGGACCATGGGATTATAAATAACTGGACCATGGGATTATAAATAACTGGACCATGGGATTATAAATAACTGGACCATGGGATTATAAATAACTGGACCATGGGATTATAAATAACTGGACCATGGGATTATAAATAACTGGACCATGGGATTATAAATAACTGGACCATGGGATTATAAATAACTGGACCATGGGATTATAAATAACTGGACCATGGGATTATAAATAACTGGACCATGGGATTATAAATAACTGGACCATGGGATTATAAATAACTGGACCATGGGATTATAAATAACTGGACCATGGGATTATAAATAACTGGACCATGGGATTATAAATAACTGGACCATGGGATTATAAATAACTGGACCATGGGATTATAAATAACTGGACCATGGGATTATAAATAACTGGACCATGGGATTATAAATAACTGGACCATGGGATTATAAATAACTGGACCATGGGATTATAAATAACTGGACCATGGGATTATAAATAACTGGACCATGGGATTATAAATAACTGGACCATGGGATTATAAATAACTGGACCATGGGATTATAAATAACTGGACCATGGGATTATAAATAACTGGACCATGGGATTATAAATAACTGGACCATGGGATTATAAATAACTGGACCATGGGATTATAAATAACTGGACCATGGGATTATAAATAACTGGACCATGGGATTATAAATAACTGGACCATGGGATTATAAATAACTGGACCATGGGATTATAAATAACTGGACCATGGGATTATAAATAACTGGACCATGGGATTATAAATAACTGGACCATGGGATTATAAATAACTGGACCATAGGATTATAAATAACTGGACCATAGGATTATAAATAACTGGACCATGGGATTATAAATAACTGGACCATGGGATTATAAATAACTGGACCATGGGATTATAAATAACTGGACCATGGGATTATAAATAACTGGACCATGGGATTATAAATAACTGGACCATGGGATTATAAATAACTGGACCATGGGATTATAAATAACTGGACCATGGGATTATAAATAACTGGACCATGGGATTATAAATAACTGGACCATAGGATTATAAATAACTGGACCATGGGATTATAAATAACTGGACCATGGGATTATAAATAACTGGACCATGGGATTATAAATAACTGGACCATGGGATTATAAGTAACTGGACCATAGGATTATAAATAACTGGACCATAGGACCATGAGATTAAAAATAACATTTTCTGTGGTTTCACCGTGTATTTGGATATCAACGCATGCCCCAAGTCTAATTCAAACAGCAAATTCAGCATGCTTTCCAATGCACTTTGTTTGCTTTTGTGATGTATATGAGAGGCTTTTGACCTCCTTCAAAGCTGCTTCTGACCTCTTTTTTACCTGCTTTCTTCTTAGCTGTTTCTGACTTACTTTTGACCAGTCTGTCACCTCTTTCTGGTCGTCTTTAAACCTACCTCTAACTTTTTTTACCTGCTTCTGACCTCGTTCTTAGCTGCTTCTGACCTCCTTTTTTTACCCACCTCAGACCTCCTTCTGATCTGCCCCTGTCCTCCTTTTGATCCACCTCTCTAGCATATGGAAATACAACAGTACAAAATGCACAAAAACCCAACTATCTTTTTTTCTTTCAAAATGTGCAGATACACTTTAAATGCAAATTTTTTGTTTAAGTTCATCTTTAAAAATATAGAGATGATTTGGGGTTTATCTGCCGCAACACTCTATAATTCTGTACTTTTTTTGTTTTTGTTACACATCCTATATATTTTCTGTATTTATTTCCGTGTTCGGTCAGCACTCCGCGTTTTATTATTATTTTTTTAATAACTGTCTAGCCGCAATTGGAAATTGTAATTGCTTAATATGTCTTTTCCCATTCTGCCTCCTAAATATGCAAATTCTATTTCCTAAAGTAACATTTTATTTAACTTGATAATTTATTGGACTCGGCTCCTTCGCGCAAAAAAAACAAAAACAGATTGCAAAGGTAGAAAAAGGATTGTTTTGTTTTAGCATAGAACGTAATGCTCTAAGACGTACACGCTTAGGACTGTCAAATATTCAGTGCCTGCAGGCCGCATTCATTTCTCGCAAAATAAAATTAAACAATAGTGTAAGAGGTGTGATAAAAAATAAAATCACACTTCCAAGGTAGAAATGTTTGGCCCTCAGGGGCCATAAACATTACTTTATAGATGCATTTAGCAATGGTCAGAAATATACTTTGAAAAAAAAATGGGAAAAAATTATAATTTTTGTCTGGGCTCTGTAAGTATGCAGATTCCACAGGGTCTTAGGTTCCCTAGGCACTGAAAGTCTCAGCATGGCTTGACACAGGTTCTTAGCCCCTTCTAACCTTTTTAAATTCAGCGGCGTCACTATGCATTGGTAACATTGACAATAAATTGACAATAATTTTATGAATAATGTGCCTGACTAATACTTTTAGATTGTTTTCAAGTATATACAAGGCAATACATCGATACAATGTTTTAAAACGTTTCCAGATTTATTATTATAGGTTGACAATTACTAAATTTGTTTTTATTTAAATAGAATGTCTAAAAAAATTGTTTTGTTTTGTATGGAAAAGGGAAGGATCAGAGCCCCAGTCGGTATATTTTTTTGCTGTATATATCGCTTTGGGGAGATTGGTCCTCGCTTCATAGTTACATAGTACTTGAGGTTGAATAAAGACACAGGTCCATCAAGTTCAACCTATTGCGTGTATGTATGTGATTCTGCATGTGTATAGGTGCCCATACACTGTGCGATTATCGCACGAGAATCGCTGGAAATCCCACGATCGTACGATAATGGCAAAGTGTATGGAAGGCTCGCGACCGTTTCTACTGTGCGGTCGCACGTCTTCCGTCGATCAAGCAGGCTGGAAAACCCGCCAAGAATCATACGATTCTCGGCAGGTTAGTGGCCTGCTTGTTCGACAACTGCCGAATGGGACGGTGTGAGCATGCGCACACTGCCCGTTTGCAGTCATCGGAACAGATGATCGCAAGTATGATCTGCCTGTCTGTCAAAGATGGGTAGAACGTACAAGCTTTTAATAAGCTTACGACCATCGCAAGACAAAAGTCTTGCGATGGTCGTAAGGTGTATGGGCACCTTATGTGTGTGTACTAGTCCATATGTGATCTTGATTTTAAGGATACCTGTACCCCTGTATGTTACGGTCTCTGAGGAAGTTGTCCAAACGCTTTTTGAATGATTCAACACTCTCAGATGATGCCACTGCTTGTGGCAAGCGAGTTCCAGACCTGTACCGCTCTAACTTAACTGAGAAGAAGCCCCATGTGGTTAAATCTTTGCCACCACCTAAAACTACGAGTTTTAGGTGGTGGCCTCTAGTCCTTGTTATGGGGTTTACAGTAAAAAGTTTATTGCTGATGTTGCTATCCCCATTGAACATCTTGTCTCCTGTCTTGGAGACTCAGAAGTGGGAAGAAATCCCTTTTTGGTCAGTGGTCACTGGAACAGGTGTCCCAATTGGAAGACTTCCCCTCACCACTTGTTCTGGTGACAACTAAGAAACTTTGGATTTCCCATCATTTGTATCTGTAAAAAATAAATCAAGGCAACTAGACTTGCTGTATCTTTCTTGAAGACGTTTTTCTGGTTATCCGACTAGCTGTCTTAATTCAGAATGAGTTCTGAATTGAGAAAGCTAATCGGATGACCAGCGAAACATCTTCAAGGAAAATACAAGTCCAGTTGCCTTGATTTCTTTTTTACAGATATGCTATGACCTGGATGAATGAGAACCTTCACAGACATATTTCCCATCACTTGATGACAGTGGTCACCATGAGAAAATTAATATCCACAGCTGGGACACGGGCACAATTAAAAAAAAAACTTGACAGGGGATCTAACTTTTTCCTTCGCCATTCATAATGAAAAGACTACATTATGTGGATACTGGATACAGACTCTTTAATAGACATGTAAGCTGTGGAAAAATTGTATTTGGTTCGGATATTTCGTTATTTCAGGATTCGGATCTGAAATTCAATTTGGTTCGGGTTTAAAATTCGGACGAAATCCGAATTTTCTTTAGTTTCGGATGAGTTCACGAATATTTGTTGCGAACAACACAGAAAACCAAATACAGATATTAATACTAAAGCTGAATCTCCCAGACCTGAATGGGATTTGGGATCCAAATGCCATTCTGGTCTGGGAGCCACAGCTTTAGTAATATATGTACCGTGTTTCCCTGAAAATAAGACACTGTCTTATATTTTTTTTTCCCCCAAAAAAAGACACTAGGTCTTATTTTCAGGGGATGTCTTATTTTTACATGGCTGCAGCTGTCTGGAGCTCTCCGCTCTGATGCCGTCCAGGGAGCCACCAGTCAGAAGTTCCCTGACCTCACCTGGACCCGCGCTGTGCCTGCTGGGAAATGTAGTTTTCAGCGGCAGCCGAGGCAGACAGGTATGTGTGCGGGTGTGCGGACGAGCGGGCGCGCGGGAGGGGGGGAGTTAGCTGCGGCCGGTCTTGACATGTAAATTTCGATTATATGTGCAGCTACCCCGAAAATAAGACGGAGCTATCTTCAGGGATTTCTGTAATATAAGATCTACCACCGAACTAGGTCTTATTTTCACGGTAGGTCTTCTATTGCAGAAATCGCTGAAGATAGCGCTAGGTCTTACTTTCGGGGTAGGTCTTACTTTCGGTCTTGACAGTTCCACACCCTCAGCTGTGAAAGGGAAATGCAGATTATCATTGGCATACGACACAGTGCTGAGAAACAGTGACCTACAGATTAAATGAGCTAAAAGTATTTTTTACAAGACATTCGCAATCTTAAATGCTTCCTGCGCCATATTTTGACAGTTGATGATAGTAAATATATGTTTTTATATGTACATTAAAGGAGAATTATGAGATGAGTGAAAATCACTCATCCTCATACTTCGAGCCGACGTGGGACAATGAAACTGTCACAGCTCGGCTCAATAGATCAGGAAGTGAGCGAATGCATACCGTCGCTCGTTCACTTCTCGATCATCTCCCCGCAGAGAGCAAGGACTGTCAGTCACGGCTCCCTGCAGGGATTCCCCCCTCCCCGATCCTCCAGTGCTGACTGGTGGAACAGACGGGATAGGGGGCGGGTACAGCTGGCTCTGCCTCTAGATAGACAGAGCCAGCTGTAACTCACTGTAGCTGTAGCTCGCTATATACTGAGCTTTGGGTCACGGGAGGAGGTTAGTATATGTCCTCCCCTAGTTACTTACCCCACACTTACCCCATAGTTCTCTTTTAAAGCTCCCTCTACTGGTCATTTGTATACAGTATAATGAAACATGCCTAATTAGGGAGCCACCTCTGATGCAAACACACGCACCCGTGAAACTCTCTGTACCCCTGGTGAGAGCCCGCACAGCCCACCTGAGACCCTTTAGACATCAGGCGGAGAACCCAGAGCAACAGAGTTTGTAGCTTCATATTATTCTGCATTGCTGTAATATTTATTGCTGGGATTTGTAGTTCTCTATAGCTGATGCTGTTCTGCATTGCTGTATAATGGTATTGCTGGGAATTGTAGTTCTCTATCTGTTGGTAGTCATTATTGCTGGGATTTGTAGTCCTCTATAGCTGGTGATATTCTGCATTGCGATGTATAATGTACTATTGCTGGGATTTGTAGTTCTCTATAGCCAATGCCATTCTGCAATGCTGTAAAATGTATTTCTGATTTACTGGCAGAACTACCAGTGGCGCAGCAGTCATGCACGCGCACAGCCCTGACAAGGCATCTCTCCACTACCAGTGCGCTTTACATTTCCTAAACCGATAAATACATTCAAACTACTGTTACATAGACGGCAAAAGTGACAGACAGGGGCGGGGAGAAGCCGGGGAAGAGGCAGAGCATGAGGGGGGCCAAGTCGCTGCACCATGGGCCTCTGGGTTGTACTTGCCCCCTGGGCTAAAAGTTGCCAGTCAGCCACTGCCTTATAGACAGTCTTCTGTATCAATCAGGTCATGCAAGATTCATAGGGGGGGGATAAACGTGTTTGCAGCAATCATTTTAGGCACAAAGGCCGAAATGCGAAATGTCATGCTAAATAACCACAAAGTTATATTTTTGTAATTTGTCTTTTTTTAAGGGTTTTTGTAACATATTCATATCTGCAACTCACTGCACATACTGCATTTTCTGACATTGGTGCATAATTTCTGCATAAAAAGCTGGGAGGCGGGTCATTATCTGCCGCCCGGCTTCTTGATTGGTCGGGAAGCTGACTTCATGCTATTTGGCTGGATCAATACTGATTGAATGGAAAGCGGACTACTCAGCCAATCAGCATGGAGCCAGCTTCCCAACCAATCAGGAAGCCGGGAGGTGGGTCATTACCTCCTGCACGGCTTCCTGAATAGCCGGGAAGCTGACTCCGTGCTGTTTGGCCGGCTCAAAGCTGATTGGCCGGGAAGCTGGCTTCCTGGCCAATCAGCATGGAGCCAGCCAAACAGCATGGAGCCGGCTTCCTGGGAAATCAGGATGCCAGGAGTAGAGTCATTAACGCGTCCCGGGTTCCTGATTGGCCAGGAAGCCGGCTCCATGTTCCCTCGTGGCACTGCTCTGATACATTCCCCGATACCAGAACTTCCGGTCAGAGGGAGATTTCTGACCAGAAGTTCGGGTATCAGGGAAGGTTTCAGAGCATTTGGGCGAGTACGAGTATGGGGAGGATGTTAATATAAAGATTGTGATTGGGAAGGGGTTAAAGGGCTTTAAGCATTGTGAAAATGTATTATGTTGGGGGGGGGGGGGGGGAGGATATGTGCCAAATTACTCCACAGGGAAAAACCTCCTATTTATCTCTGCTGCCTATAGCACAGTAGCTTAATTACTCGCTAGCAAGAGATTACAATCGGCTGTGTAATTTAGTCCTAATTGACACTTCTGGTATTAATGGTGGGAGGTAGGGTCACTTTACTTGACAAATGTGACAAGCAGCTCCTCTCCGGCAATTATGGCTTATTTTGACTTGAGGGGACACCAGCATTGGGAAACAGCAGGGTATCCCCCAGTCTGCTGCCCCCATGCATGGGAATCGATGACCTTTAATCATCAGGAGTGCAAAGTTGTCATTATTATTACTCAGGATTTTTATAGTGCCAACAGTTTGCTCAGCGCTTTACAATATAGGGAAGACAATTACAATACAATTCAATTCAAGATGGCAAGAAGGGCCCTCCCCCTGAGGGCTTACAATCTAAGAGGGAGGGGCAAGTGATACAAGAGGAGGTAGCTGTGTGGAGATGAATTGTATGAGAACGTGATAGTTCAGTGGTTAGGTTGAGGTGGGATAGTCTTCCCTGAAGAGATGAGTCTTTAGTGATCGCCTAAAGGCAGTCAGAGTGGGAGATGGAGGGACAGGTTGGGGTAAACAGTTCCAAAAGATGGGGGAGACTCTAGAGAAGTCCTGTAGACGAGCATGGGAGCAGTTGACGAGGGAGCTGGAAAGCAGGAGGTCTTGGGAGGAGCGGAGAGGACGGTTGGGGTGATACTTTGAGACAAGGTTTGAGATATAGGCGGGGGCAGAGTTGTGGATGGCTTTGTAAGTCGTTGTTAATATTTTGAATTTTATCCTTTGAGTGATTGGAAGCCAGTGGAGGGATTGGCAGAGGGAGGTGGGCGTTGAGCGGTTTGTTAGGTGGCTGAGTCTAGCAGCAGCATTCATGATAGACTGGAGGGGGGAGGCGCCCGTGTAGAGGTCGGTCAATGAGAAGGGAGTTACGATAATCAAGACGAGATATAACAAGTGACTGGATGAGCAGATTTGTAGTTTCTAATAGACCCCTGATGTCTTCTCAAAGAGAACCTATCACCTGCACTATGCTATCACATATGAGCCCCAATAAAATTAAGTAAATGAGAAAAACTAACACAAAGTTTTAAAAAAGTGAATAAAATGAAAAAAAAAACCCCACTGTTTTTAACCTCCCCCTCCACATAGACAAATATATGAATGCAAACACATACATCAGGTGCGCCAACAACATTTGCACAACACATATTAG
>NW_017307143.1:493235-505993 GCF_000935625.1 Nanorana parkeri | reverse complement strand
AGAGAGAGAGAGAGAGAGAGAGAGAGAGAGAGAGAGATGCCTCTAGGGTCATCTTCACTGTATTGGCACTTAAAGTGTAGCTTATGGACAATTTGGGGTACTGTAGTTTGTCCCCATGTCATGCAATGTTAAGGCTTGACATATTTGGTGTCTAATTGCTTAATGCCTGCTGCAACAAAACTCTCAGGTTAAGGAGGGGCTTATATAGGGCAAAGGGGGTTGATCTTTAACCCTTTTTTGTTCCTGTTACCTAGGGGAAATAGGAGCTAACCCATTTGTCAGCGCTGCCATGGAGTATAACCAGGAAAAGAAAATTACGGTAAGTATGAATAAATGTTCCGTTATATATATATACACACACATCCTTGAGGCCTAGTGAAGCTCGGCCTCAAGGATGGCTCAATTCATGATAGCTCAAGTGAGCTATTATTAATTCAGCTGCTAGACTCATCCACCTGACCAACCGCTCAGTGTCTGTAAACCCCCCTCTGCCAATCCCTGCACTGGCTTCCAATAGCCCAAAGGATAAAGTTAAAAATATTAACAACCAGTCACAAAACCATCCACAACTCTGCCCCTGGCTACATCTCAAACCTTGTCTTAAAGTATTACCCTAACCGTCCCCTCCGCTCTTCAAATTACCTTCTACTTTCCAGCACCCTTGTCAACTCCTCCCATGCTCACCTCCAGGATTTCACTAGAGCCTCTCCCATCCTATGAAACTCTCTACCCCAACCGGTCAGACTATCTCCCACTCTGACTGCCTTTAGGCGATCCCTTAAGGCTCATCTCTTCAAGGCAGCCAATCCCACCTCAACCTAACCACTGAAACCATCACATTCTCAAACAATTCATCCCCACACAACTACCTCCTCATGTATCACTTCCCCCTCCCTTTTAGACTGTAAGCTCTCAGGGGCAGAGACCTCCTTACCATTTTGTCTTGAATTGTATTGTAATTGTAAAGTCTTCCTTACATTGTAAAGCACTGCTCTAGAGTCCAGTGGCGACGTGCTTTACACCACTGCATCCCACACTTTGCATTGCACTTGATGATGTAAGGCTTGGATGCAGCTGCTCGGCCATGGAAACCCATTCCATGAAGCTCTCTACGCACTGTTGTTGTGCCAATCTGAAGGCCACACGAAGTTTGGAGGTCTGTAGCTATTGGCTCTGCAGACAGTTGGCGACTTCTACGCACTGTGCGCTTCAGCATGCGCTGACCCCGCTCTGTCATTTTACGTGGCCTACCACTTCGTGGCTGAGTTGCTGTTGTTCCCAGTTGCTTCCACTTTGCTATAATACCAGTAACAGGTGACCGCGGATATATACAC
Source organism: Nanorana parkeri (assembly GCF_000935625.1). NCBI lineage: Eukaryota > Metazoa > Chordata > Amphibia > Anura > Dicroglossidae > Nanorana > Nanorana parkeri. The sequence goes on along the minus strand of NW_017307143.1, from coordinate 504,659 downwards.
TCACATATGTACTATATATTCACTTTGAATGGACTATTCCTTATTATTTTATCTTTGGCTGAAGTTCCGCTTTAAAGCACAGTTACCATTACTGATATCCCTAACCATAGGGCACATTGGGTCCTGTAGATGCAAGAGCCTATCTCCGAATACGAGCCTTCACAATAATAATTGTCTTATAATACGTAATTAGAATGATCTTCCCATTAGCAGAAGACGGATCTTGCAGGCAGTGTATTAGTGACCTTTTATTGCAACAGCTAATAGTGTTAATGGCTTGTAAACTACTTGGAAGCAGTCACAGAGGGGGGTATTTTTAAACTAATATAGTGCCTGAAGTTAGTGGAAGGGGATTATCGTGTTCTATTCAAAGCTATTAACCTCTGAACCCGCAGCTTAAGAGCCACCGGCAAAGTCATTAAGAAAACCGTGGCCTCCGCCGTGTACTTTTTGTATTCCTCTAATATGCTATCATTGTGACGTTTTGCTGGAGAATAATCCCAGGATTAGCACCCGGCTACATCCTCGTTGTTTTTTTTATTAAATATTCTTATCCTACTTTCCTCGCAAAGGAAAATTCCATCTTATTGTGACATTTTCAGAAACACGCGAACGGCGGCGAAGATCCTTTCTAATATCTTCAAACGCTAACGTATTTTTCTTCATTTTTCTCAACTGTGGTTAAGGCTGAAATGTAGTCTAATAATCCCCTCCCCCTCCCATCCCGCTACATTGATTTAAAGCGCCCAGAGCTCAGCGCTGGTAGTTCTTGAAAGTGCGGCCTCAAGCGACGACAACAATTGCAAAAATAAATTCCCTTGAATGCCATGACCCCTACCTGTAAACAAACTCATAGAATGACCTCAGCAAATTGAAGAAGAACTCCTGGAAAAAATAAAAACTTACCCTTGTAGTGGGGCTACCCCCGAGCTGCAGGGGTTAGGTCAGGGATGTCCAAACTGTGGCCCTCCAGCTGTGGTGGAACTACGAATCCCATGAAGCATCACTCTCCGGGAGTCATGCCTGTGGCTGTGAGATTCTTGCAAAGCCTCATGGGATTCGTAGTTCCACCACAGCTGGAGGGCTGCAGTTTGGACATCACTGGGTTAGGTGCTTGTTTTGTCTAGGGGGGTCAAATACTGTAAAGCAGATATAGTCACCTGATCTTCGGTCCATCGGAGGTCAGCATTCACCTCTCTCTCCCTCTGATCTAGCTGTCCCTTGGTGTCCTCATGTCTAATGCAAGTCAATGGACCTGTATTAGGCTTGATGAAGTCAGTAGTCCTTAGGTCACTGATGTCCTGGGGAGAAGGGGCTATGCAGGCCAGTCTATCAGGCCAGAAGGAGCTGGCAGGCCCCGGGGACAGGTAAGTAAATCTGCTTTATTTGAGCCCCCCAGACAAAATAAGCATTCACCTCTCCCCCAGCATCCTCAAGTCTAATGCCAGTCAATGGACCTGCATTAGGCTTGATGAAGGTCCTTAGGCCCCTGGAGCCCAGGGAAGAAGGGAAGCAAACCACTAGGTGAGAGGTTGCAGCAGGGGCTGATCTGTTTCAGACATTTGTGCGCATAGCCAAGAACTGCACAGACAGAACTGAGCTTTAATTTGCATGGCACTTGTTTAAAGTCCATTTATGTTAGATGAAGACTCCCCTGTGCACAGGGTGACAACGTTGCGGTGAGATTTAACAGCAGAACAAACAGTGTTGTCACGCTGTTGGAGGAAGTGGAAAAATAATGGATCTACGGGCAGAATTAATAAAACTGTTACAGGGAGGACTCGGAGAAAAACAAACACTGCTATGTGAATTATATATGTAATATTTTATTTTCCACTTTAAAGTCTTATTAAACTCTCAAACTTTTTGTCCAATAATGAATCCAGATCAAACAAATATGCATCGCACAGCAAAGTATTCGTCGCACTTACAGTCAGGGGCGCTCCGAGGCCGGGTGTCACCCGGAGCGGAGACCGGGTGACACCCCGCAGTGACGTAATCGTGCATGCGTGGTCATCTAATTGACACCTGCCGTCGGCCATCTTACTGATGGACGCCAGCAGAGAGAGCAGGGGACGTTCACCCGGGGGGATGAGGTATGCCGCCGGGTCCCCTCCTCTCTCCTGTCAATCATTTTGGTGTCACCCGAGCGCCCTGCATCCCCCTTGTGACGCCACTGCTTACAGTCATCATGTTTCTCAACAGCTCCAACTCTCTCAGCTCAACTTCCCTGCACTTCCTGTCCGGTACAAGATCACAAGGGACAGAGCAGACTCCTACTTGTCCATCTAAAAGGGGCAGAGCTGTCTACAGCCGTCCATCTACTAGCTTGAAGAAGGGAAGAGGGAGGAGTGGGTGGCAGGTGGGAGGGGAGTATCTTTCCTGTGTCTGTGTGTTTGTGGAGATACCAACAGCTTACTAGCACACACACAAGGGTGGCTCCATAGGACCCTGCAAGGCAAAGGAGCCACACAGAGCATATTAGTACACACAAAGGGTGGCTCCATAGGACCCTGTAAGGGAAAGGAGCCCCCCTAAAACAGGATATCAGGACCAGTGCTCAGGGGACCAGCTGATTCTGCAGGAAGCTAAAACTTTTACAATCAAGGAGCAGCACCCATTGTAAGTGACTTCATCACCATTGGAAAACAGCTTAAAAACCATCCGACTTTAATATCACTTTAAGCCTTACAAATCCAATTAGATAAAGCCGTTTGTCGGTCAGGCAGCGGCCAACCGCAAACCCGATGACGACATTCTTGGACGTGTCGGAAATCTGTCACCCGTCGGAGTCCAGCTCTGTCAACGTCGCACACGTTCCTAATGCCGCTGCAGACCGTGACTTTAGAGAAAGGAATGGACATCATTCACGCCACTAAATAATGAAATTTTGCCGTTTCAGTGAATCTGCTCATCCTTGAAATTAGAGTCTTTGTGTTGTGGGATTTGGAATTTAAATATATGTTTTCAGAGGTTAATGAACTTACTTTTGCGCATTCACGGATATTAGTATCAGAAGGAACCATACACCGAGGAGCGTTGTGCGTCTTATGAAAACCACTAAACAGTGCGTGCGCGGCTTCCTTCTTTCTTTATAGTGCATGTTGTTTACAGGGCTAAATGGATTTATATATGTTTGCTTTTCGAATTTCCGAAAATTCGTACGAATTTCGATTCGGAACGAAACTAATCGCACATGTCTACCGTACATACAGTATTACCGCACATCCAGCGGGCTGACAGATTAGGGATGGTCGTCTTGGGCCAGCTTGGCCCAAACAAACTAAAGGTTCACATTGTATACCCCGCATATAAGACGACCCCCGATTTTCGGGGGATGTTTTTAAGTATAAAAAGTAGTCTTATACGCCAGCAAATACAGTATATAATGTGTATAGATAGATATATACTGTGTGTGTGTGCATATCTGTATAAATGTGTGTGTGGGTGTATATATATATATAATATTTAACATTTATATTTATCTTTTTACTTTACTGCAACACACACTCTAAAATAAATGGGCAATTTGTCATTCCACTTAAATTGAATTCTTAGAAATAGGCATTTTATTAACCTTACTAAAGTGTGTTTGAGAAAAGGGGGAGGGGGGTCAATACTCAGCTATGTCCGCACAGATCACGGGGAGGGATGAAAAGGGGTTTTATAAGGCAATTCAAAATGAAAACTCATTACAATCAGAAACTTTTTCTTTTTTAAACAAAACAAAACAGTTTTTGTGCAAAATGCACAAAAATGTAGAAAATAGGCATCCATGGGTGCACATCAACGCATTGTTAAAAAATATATATTTTTCTAATAATGTGAATTTATGAATGTGGCTTAAATTTAAGTGCAACTGAAGCCAAAGGTGTTCCATTATTATCTGTGTCCCCGTTAAGGAGATTCACTTGTTTCGGTGACTATGCTGGCTACCAGCGATTTCTCTCTCTTTGGAGGGATTCCCTCTCACTTCCTGTTGTGGCCATTGGACAGAAAGTAAAGATAAATCTCCCCAATGGGACACCAATGGCAAAAGATGCTATGAGGGGTTATAACCCTCCCTTACGCTATTCAAAACTAAAAAACAAAGTTTAGGCTTCAGTTCTAATTTAAAGGTCTCCAGAATAGGGGCGTCCCAAGACTGGGTGTCACCCCGACGTGACATAATCACGCATGACGTCACCACGCGGGTGCACGATGATGTAATTGCGCATGCGCGGTCATTTAATTGACGCCTGCCGGCAGCCATCTTAGTGGTGGACGCCGGCAGAGAGAAGAGGGCACAGTCACCCGGTGGGATGAGGTATGCCGTCTGGTCCCCTCCTCTCCCCTGACACTGTCGGGCTCTCGGTCCATGAGCGAGTGCCCAACTTTTTAGAGGGGGTGACACCAAAATGACTGTCAGTCATTTTGGTGTCACCCCTCCAATGGTGTCACCCGGGTGCAGGCTGCACCCCCCACACACCCCTTGTGACGCCACTGCTCCAGAACCATAATGCAGGGAGCCTATTTAGTTTACACACAGACCTACGATGGGTGGACCCTGGGGGTGCTGTACCAAGTAGGTTTTACCCTTTCCTGGAAACTCTAAGTACTGCCTAAGCCCCTCTTACATGTTGGTAGGGCTCCCCAATGCAGACCATAGTGATAAACCAGGAGCAAGGAAAGTGTTTGGTCAGCACTCAACAGAAAGTGTTAAGACTTTTTTATTTTAGTTCCCAAGTTTCCAGCCAAGACTGGCATGTGCAGGCATTTCTTTAAATACTACAGCAATAGGTGGAATAAAATATATCTTTTGGGAAGTGCAATGTTGAGATTTTCTCTTTAAAATAGCAAGCTCTGAATCTAATCACCCACAACAGAGGTGTTCCTGATTGTCCTTCCTTCTCCTCTTGCACTTACAGTACTACTAAGAAAGTGATAAATATAACAGTAGGACATTATAATTCCACCAGTAGATAAGCAGACTCAAGTGCTGGGATCCCACCATAAACCTTCACAAGAAATGTAGGAACCTACTAAAAGTTAAAGCAGAACTAAGGTCTCCAGGAGCACTGAGATGTAAAAAAAAAAAAAAAGGGCGTACAAGAAGAGTGGCTTGGTGGATGTGTGAGTTGGTGCAGTTAAGGCTTAAGGAGTCACTTTTGTTCTTTAAGGGGGCAAAGTAAAAATGTCTTCTGATAGCCCTCCCTCCCAGTCAGCTATATTCAGTCATCCACACTCCCTCTCGACCTCGCCTTTGCAGTATAGGGTTACGCATAGGGTAAACTCTAGTGTCGGATAGAAGTGAAGCCTACCTATGTTGATGATGTCCCTGCCCCTCTCCATGTGAGAGTGTTCGGACCTGAATGATGGGCGGAGCAAGAGTTCCACAGAGGCTGCCAAGAGAGCCATCCATTCATTCAGGCCTGAACACTCTCAAGTGAGTGGGGACATCATCAACCTATTTTGCTGTTCAGTTCCTCAGTTAGGCCTGAAATGTAAACAAATGTATGAAGTCCCTCCACATATTGCCTTGGAGTGGAAAAACTTTTGTAAAAAAGTAATTAGATTGCGGAGACTGCACCGACCTGGGTCCAGCAACTGATCCATTGATGATGACCTGTGACCCTGCTTTTGATAAGGTCAGTAGAAGTTCCTAGCAGGAAGAGAACGATTTGTGTCATGTTAATCCAGCAGTCTATGCAAGTAATTATGTGGGTGGGGTGTCAGGTAAATATGCTTAAGGTGAAAAAAGAGACCTTCAGATCTGTACAGATGTCAATAAGTAAAGCAAGACAAAACTGAAAGTCTAGCCTCTGACGCCCCACTTAAGGAACCAGTTGAGTATTGCTGATAGTTATGAAACACTGGCCAATATGTATCTAAAAAATATTAAAGAAAACTATTGAGAGCATATGCCAGATGTAGAAATGCTGACATGCATATGTGTAATGATGATCCTCTCACATTTTACATATGCCCTCTGGGCAATCGTTGGAGGTGTTTCCACCAGGGTTGAAGGGAGTAACTCTCCACTAGGATCCTTTCCCTCCTACACCGTGATTCCTGGTGCTACTCTTAGAAGTAACCTGGCAGTAATCAAACCCCAGTAGGGAATAACACTATATGGGCAAGTTTGTGGACACCTGACCATCACACCTACATAAGATTGTTGGACATCCAATTTTAAAAGCCATGGGCATTCAAATGAAGTTGTCCCACCCACTTTCCACAAGAATTTGGAGTGCGTCTGTGAGGATTTGTGCCCATTCAGCCAAAAATAATTTGTGGGGTCAGGTACTGATGTTGATTGAGAAGACCTTGCTCGCAGTCATTGTTCCAACTCATTCGCAAGGTGTTCAGTAGGGTTGATGTCAGGTTTCTGAGCAGACCACTCGATTTCCTCCACTACGAAACTTAGAAGTAACTTGGCAGTAATCAAACCCCAGAACCCCAAACTTAGAAGTAACCTGGCAGTAATCAAACCCCAGTAGGGAATAACACTATATGGGCAAGTTGTGGACACCTGACCATCACACCTACATAAGATTGTTGGACATCCAATTTTAAAAGCCATGGGCATTAATATGAAGTTGTCCCACCCACTTTCCACAAGATTTTGGAGTGTGTCTGTGAGGATTTGTGCCCATTCAGCCAAAAATCATTTGTGGGGTCAGGTACTGATGTTGATCGAGAAGACCTTGCTCGCAGTCAGTGTTCCAACTCATTCCTAAGGTGTTCAGCAGGGTTGATGTCAGGTTTCTGAGCAGACCACTCGATTTCCTCCACTACATAACTCATCAAACCATGTCTTTCTGTTGGCTTTGTGAACAGGGGCTAAGTCATGCTGGTACAGAAAAGGGCCTTCCCTAAACTTTTGTCATTGTCACATTGTTGGAAGCTCTCAAGTGTCTAAAATATCTGTGTATGCTGATGTGTTAACAGTACCTTTCCATATACCTTTGGCCAGGTAGTATATTTACATTGCCTGGCCCCAAAAAAAGTCACCATCTGGATTGGGTGTTATGATCTGGGATTGCTTCAGTTGGTCAGTTCTAGGTTCAGGAACATGATGTCCTCAAAAAATTATACTGCCTGTCCAAACAAAAGTCACCACCTGGATTTAGCTAAGCAAATAGGTCAGAGCCTTCCATTGGATGACAGGTCTAGGTTCAACAAGGTTATGTGCCCAAAAAATTAGATCAGCTGCCTTCCTAAATATACTGAATGATCAGGTTTTTCCATCAATTATTTTTTTGCTCCCTGATGGCACATTGGGCATATTCCAAGATGACAATGCCAGGCTTCACCGGGCTCAGATTGTGAAAGAGTGGTTTAGGGGACATGAGACATCATTGTCACACATGGATTGGCCACCACAGAATCCAAACCTTAACCCCATTGAGAATCTTTGGGATGTGCTGGAGAAGACTTTACACTGTGGTCCGCCTTTCCCATCATCACTACAAGATCTTGGTGAAAGTTAATGCAACTCTGGATGGAAATACATTTTGTGACATTACATAAGCCTATCGTAACATTGCCACAGTGAATACCTGCCGTAATCAACATGAAGAAGGTCCAACAAAATATTAGAGTGTGACTTTTTTTTTTTGGGCCAGGCAGTGTATGTTGATAAGGTATCTACAGACCTTTGGCCGTATACCATACATAGGCTAACTATGAGAAGCAGGCCCGGCGCTACCGCAAGGCAAGTCAGGCGGCCGCCTGATGGCGCTGCAGGGTGAGGGCGGAAAAAAACAGGGCATTTTGACAAGTACTTGTACTTGTCAAAATGCCCCGATGTTTGCGCTATGTTTTTTTTTCACTTACCTTCGGTGCGGGAGAGCAGCGGCGAGTCAGCGCTGGCCCAGTGGGAGGAGCTCCAGGTGGGGTCCTAATGTAGCTGGCCGGCAAATGCCAGAGTATCCCGACACGCGCGCCCCCTCAGGCAGTCGCCGGCCAGCTAAATTAGGACCCCCACCTGGAGCTCCTCCCACTGGGCCAGCGCTGACTCGCCGCTGCTCTCCCGCACCGAAGGTAAGTGAAAAAAAAAAAACCATAGCGCAAACAGTACAACAAGTACCTGTCAAAATGCACTGTTTTTACAGGGGGTCGGGGTCAGGGAGGGGGGGGGCAAAAATGCACCTTGCCTGTGTAGGCACGAATCCTAGCACCAGCCCTGATGAGAAGGTCAAATCCAGGGAAGTCAAAAACAAATAAGGATGGTTGTCGCAGAAGGAGGGGGAGTCTGCATTATTCTGAATGGATAATCCAAATTCAAAAAGCATAGTATAGGTAATTTAGCTTTCATACATATGTATTATTGGTCCATGTATTCTGCTTGCAGGTCTCGCTTCACCATTTTTTATTTTTTTATGTGCACACATAGATATTCAAATCAGAGGCATACACACGCCCCGGAGAGCATTATACAGTTGGTCTATAGAAAACCTGGGAAATAGAATTTTTGACTTTTACACTAAACATTGTTTACTTGCGTAAACCTGTATTTATTAATGCCGCCTTTGACAACCAAATCTCATATAATGAAGAAGCAAACGATACCCTGCGTGGTGCCGTAGATTAAACACATTGTGCTGCTCAGATGGGTTTATTAGCAGAAAATGTCTATGTTTAAGGCATGAAACAAAGAAATGGAGATTCAGTCTACTCAGTCCATTTTGTGCATCTCGGAAAGCGCCCGAGCGTGAATGCAGCAAATGCGACTCCTTTTGTATGGCCGAATGGAGATTGGAAGGCGAAATTACAGAAAGGGGAGCTTGGAATGGTAATACAATTTTCGTACTGTGCAGTTTTGTATTCCTTTTAGCATGCAAAGAAAGTTGCATCTGTAATAGTGGGCAAGCTAATAATGTAAATAGGATAAAAGGTATTTCTTGTGGCTGTTTGTAAAAGTAAATTACTTGAGGAGGAAATTCAGCAAATTCTAGAATAACGATTGTGTTATTATGACAGGATTATGTTGTTATTCAACTTACACTTCCCTATCAGATTCAATCATATTTGTAAAGTACTGATCTGGCCTTAAAGGGAAACTTCACACTCTCCAAAACAATTACTGTTTACAATTCCTTTACCTTATGTGTTATGTCTAATGTGATACTGCATAAATATAGATACAACCCCAGAGGATCCAGCGTTGTCCTCTTCTCTTGCACCACTTTCCTACTAAAGGTCACATCCCATGCCAACATCTTTTCTTTTTGTACCTCAAGGGGAGCCAGCTATTTCTTCTGAGGCATGGGACTCAGCTGTCGCCAGATCGCTTCTACAGCCCGGTGAAGGGGTCCCCTGCCCAAACCCCCGCTGTGCTTCCCAGGCTCCGTTGCCCCTCCTACGGGCCCGGGACCGGCTTCTCTGGTGTCGGCGGGGAGCTGGGGAGGAGATGGGTGAGCCTCAGTTCATCGATCCCCTCCCCGTTCTATGGGACCAGGAGCGATGCAGATTGCATCACTTCCGGCCCCATAGCTGTCAGTGCTCGGCTCCTGAAGCCTGTGATCTGCACTTCAATAGCTTATTTGGAGTGTAAAGGTGACACTAGGGGTCTTTTGGAGTACCTGTCACCACCCTCTGCTATCACATGGGGGGCTTGTGAACCCCCTATGTGATAGCAATTAAAGACCCTGTAAGAGACTTACCTGCAAGATGGTTCCTGCTCAATGACGCGTGCACATGTACATGCAGTCCTATGCTAAAAGTTCCAGGCAGACATGCATTGGCACATAGACGTGCGTGCACGGGAATGTTTATGCATGGACGCACGCTCGTTAGTGTGCATGCTTTGTCTATATAAATGGACAGAAGCCATGATCAACTTGCTGAGTGGTCGTCAGCTTATCCCTGTGTGTAGTGTTCCTGATCTTCTTTGTTTGAACCTGGCTTGTGACCATTGACTCCACCTTCCTCCTTCTGACTTGGAACCTTGACTGTATGTATGACCCTGGCTTACCATTCCTGGCCTTCTTCTAATCTGTGATTCGGAACTTCAAGATTCAGCTTCCCATGTATGACCCGACTTTGAACCTTACTTCGCTCCTGGCTTGCCACTTGGTGCTTCTTCCCATCAGTACTCCGAGCCACCTCATCCAGCCAGTGGTTCTCTGGCTTCATGCTTGTTACCTGACCCAGAGAGATCCTACTGCCATCCTGGTCCTGCAGACTCACCAGCTGGTCCAACGCACATCAGCGCCTCTACAAAACGTGGCCAGCCACCTGTACCGGCGCCTGTGCCTCTCCCCGTCCTTACATCCCCTGTCACCACCTGTAGACGTGTGGGATGAGAGGTGCACGGGTAGCCCATTTTTTAGTTGGGTCTCCATTCAGGTACATGATAGACCTTTTGACACCATTTGGATGGGATATTGTGGCCTGCTTTATAAATCGGTCTAGGCAATACATGTAATGAAGCATTTGAGAAAAGGCGACACCATTCTTTAATGCTTGCCCATTACAATTTCCCGTGTCACCTTCACCCACTACATTGAACTATGAATCAATACCACCCCAGTGGTGAGGTCCCCCTGTGTCCTCTCCACCTGTAAGCTGCCAAAAGTCTTCCAACCCCTAGATCCTGAAACATTTTGGGGTGAGAGCAATGTAATATGGACTGAATAGACTGAATAGCTTACAGCATATACTGTACACTCCTATCCTCATCCTGATTTCCAGTGTAGAAGACATGCATTGAAATTTACTATAAACATCTTTGGAATGATTTCGTAGAAGGACTGAGGGCTTTTTATATTCACCTTGAGCTCTGCAGCTTTCATACAACAGATGTAATCAGGAAGCTTTTAGGAACATGCACTTTTAATAAGTGACGAAGCTGAACTGTGCAACATTCATTTTACAAATATATTTCTGTGTAGGACGTTTGAGGCCGCTCGCATTTATATTCGGAGAAGTCTCTCATTGTGTAATTGCACGCAGATAATTTCTTAAACTTTGCTGACATCTAATGGTTAGGAGTCAAATCAGGAGAGTCAGTATTCATTAGAACGTTATTATATGGAGAGACGATTCAGATCTCTCCGGTAACTCTGATATATGTCATTTTTTATTCAAAGAAGAATTTCTATCTGGTTTTAATGTATGTTTTTAAAATAAAATGTTACCAACATCATTGAATACCGCTGGAGATGAGTGAATAAAAGAGAGATTCACCCCGGCTACCGGGGCAAGTCTAGCACCATAAGGCGTTCTGCCAGCTTCCGACCTATCGCGGCCTCTACCGTTACCTGCTGTGCCCATCTGGGTGATGAAAGCGGCACTCCATGAAGTTAGGTGGGCAAACCCAATTTATCAAAAACACAATTAAACCTGAACTCCAGGTCAGTGGTGTATTTAGGTTTCATGCTGCCCTAGGCAAGACGAAACTCGGCAACCCCCCCCCCCCCCCCCCCCCCACCCCACCCC
>NW_017307143.1:473919-493065 GCF_000935625.1 Nanorana parkeri | reverse complement strand
GGCCCTGCCCCCCCCCCCCCCCCCCCCCTCATCTAAATTTGTCCCATCCCTTCCTGTTCAAGACATTTTGCGTAACCTGTCAGTCGCCGGATACAGCTTATGACAGGTTGCGCTATTAGCGTTGCAGGGAAGCCGGGGTCTCAGGTGGGCTGTAAAGGATCTCTGGTGGGCTCTGCAGGGTCTCATTCTGAGACCGCCAAAGAGACTGCCAAAGTCCCTGCACAACCCCCCATAGACCTTGCACAGCCCACCAGAGACCCTGCAGAGCCCACCATAGACCTTGCACAGCCCACCGTAGACCCTGCACAAAGACTCTCAGGTGGGCTGTGCAGGATCCATGATGGGCTATGCAAGGTCCCTTTCCCTGCACACATGCTGCTCCTCTTACCTGCAGCTCCCCAGCCTGCTTCCAGGACATATCGCTTCTTCCTCCAGCCTGGAGCCATCTAAGCTTCTTCCTCGAGCCACCCGCAGCCTTTGCTGGCCGGGCCGCATCTCCCTCAGCCCCGGCCACGCCTCTGCCTCCTCTTTCACCCAGCAGCTTGCTGCCAGACCCCGCCAGCAGCCATCTGATTAGCCAAGGCTGCCTGATTTTGTGCACCTGTCGCCAGCTTTCCTCTTTGCACTTTGCTGCCCCCCCCCCCTGCAAAGTGCCGCTCCAAGCAAACGCCGTGTTTGCCTCGCAGTAAATATGCCCCTGCTCCAGGTAGCTATAAAACGAATAAATAATTTCAGCTCTGTAATCATTAATACACTATTAAATGTATTTTTCTGAAGTATCTGAATTTGACATGACATTAGACACTTGCATTCCACTGTATGGTAGAGCTCAAAATGGGGGAGGAAGATGCAGCAGCACAAGACATCATCTAGGTGTGCTACAGTGCAAGGAGCATGCTGACAGCAGAAGAAAGCAGAGTCAAAGAGAGGAGTGCATCAGTCTGCTGCTTCCTCTTTCACTGCCCAGTAAAAGAGTGGGGGAGGGACACCTGTAAGTATTAAAGGAGAACTATTGGGAGAGTAAAATATACTCCTCCCAATACTAAGGCTCCATTCACACCTGAGCGTTTTGTTATTGTGTGTAAAGCATGCAAAAAATGCATGCTTTGGTTGGTGTTAGCGAAACGCACAAAATAAAAGAAAGGCACATACAGGAAGGCAAAAAAAAGACCCTAATAGCAAGGTCCAACAGCAAAAAACCCTTCCTGATAACCGTACCTATTTAATAACATTCATAGCCTCATTTTCATACTTTTATTACTTTTGTTGGCACTAGATCTTCCAGAAGGGACGAGGAGGTCTAATCAGGCCCATGAGACTTTGAGAAGCTGAGGATGGGAGTGAGCTGCCAGGGAATTTCCAGGTTGTAGCTTGGCTTGTATTATGTGCCCTATTGGTACAAGAACCAGGCAGAATACTAAGTAGGTAGTGAGTCAGGTATCAGGCAAAGGCCGGGGCAGGCAGCATATGTGCAGTTTAAGTGTCAAGTCAAGGTGGGAAAGATGCAGACCAAGTGTTAGCCCAGACGGCAAAGAAGCAGGTCAAATGTCAGCTCAAGGTCGGGGCAGATAGTAAAGAAGCAGGTCAAGTGCTAGCTCAAGATCAGGACAGGTAATAAAGAACTAGGTCAAGTGTCAGCTCAAGGTCAGGGCAGCTAATGAAGAAATAGGTCATGGCAGCTCAAGGTCAGGGCAGGTAATGAAGTAGGTCAAGTGTCAGCTCAAAGTCAGGCCAGATAGTGAAGTAGGTCAAGTGTCAGCTCAAGGTCAGGGCAGGTAATGAGGAAGTAGGTCAAGCATCAGCTCAAGGTCAAGGCAGGTAATGGGGAAGTAGGTCAAGTGTCAGCTCAAGGTCAGGGCAGGTAATGAAGAAGTAGGTCAAGTGCCAGCTCAAGATCAGGGCAGGTAATGAAGAACTAGGTCAAGTGCCAGCTCAAAGTCAGGGCAGATAGTGAAGAAGTAGGTCAAGTGTCAGCTCAAGGTCCAGGCAGGTAATGAGGAAGTAGGTCAATTGTCAGCTCAAGGTCAGGACAAGTAATAAAGAACTAGGTCAAGTAGCAGCTCAAGATCAGGGCAGGTAATGAAGAAGTAGGTTAAGTGTCAGCTTAGGGCCAGGGCCGGTAATTAAAAAGTTGGTCAAGTGTTAGCTCAGGGCCAGGGCAGGTAATGAAGGAAGTAGGTCAAGTGTCAGCTCAAGGTCAGGGTAGGTAATGAAGAACTAGGTCAAGTGTCAGCTCAAGGTCAGGACAGGTAATGAAGAAGTAGGTCAAGTGTCAGCTCAAACTCAGGGCCGGGAATTAGGAAGTAGGTCAAGTGTCAGCTCAAGGTCAGGACAAGTAATAAAGAACAAGGTCAAGTGTCAGCTCAAGGTCAGGACAAGTAATAAAGAACAAGGTCAAGTGTCAGCTCAAGGTCAGGACAAGTAATAAAGAACTAGGTCAAGTTTCAGCTCAAGGTCAAGACAAGTAATAAAGAACTAGGTCAAGTGCCAGCTCAAGGTCAGGGCAGGTAATGAAGAAGTAGGCCAAGTGTCATCTCAAAGTCAGGGCAGATAGTAAAGAAGCAGGTCAAATGTCAGCTCAAGGTCAGGGAAGGTAGTGAAGAAGCAGGTCAAGTATTGTCAGCTCAGGTTCAGGGCAGATGGTGAGGAAGCTGGTCAAGTGTCAACACATGGCCAGAACAGGTAGTGAAGGAGTAGGTCAAGTGTCAGCACAAGGTCAGGGCGAGTAGTAAAGAAGCAGGTCAAGTGTCAGCTCAAGGTCAGAGCAGGTATTGAAGAAGCAGGCCAAGTTTTGTCAGCTCAGGTTCAGGGCAGGTGGTGAAGAAGCTGGTCAAGTAAACACATGGTCAGGGCAGGTAGTGAAGGAGTAGGTCAAGTGTCAGCACAAGGTCAGGCCAGGTAGTGAAGAAGCAGGTCAAGTGTCAGCTCAAGTCCACAGAAGGTTTAGAAGATGGTCAGGTGTCAGTTTAAAGTTAAGGCAGTTACTGAAGAAGCAGGTCAAGTGTCAACCCAAGGTCAGGGCAGGTGGTGAAGAAGCTGGATAAGTATAAGCTTAGGGTCAGGACAGGTAGTAAAGAGGTAGGTCAAGTGTCAGCTCAAGGTCACAATAGGTAGTGAAGAAGCAGGTCAAGTGTCAGTTTAAAGTTAGAGAAGGTAATGAACAGTCAGGTGTAAAAAGTTGTAAAGGACAGGTCCAGTTGGTGAGCGCTCTTATGGGGGGGTTGGATTGGTTTCAATGCTGGTGTGCTGCTCCTGGTGTGTGACAATGTTTGTACTAAAGAGTCCACTGTACACATCAGATCACTCACTGTGCCTATATTTTATCCAACTATTGATCTCCACGTCACCATATTGGAAGTCCTCACCTGAAGTTCGAGCATCGCACCACCTCAAAAGAGACTCCAAAAGTTCAGATCCACCTGATTACATGTGAGTACAATCATCTCACAAATTCTTCACCCCTCCGCTCGACCATCTTTTATCTGTGGTAGGTCATTGTGCTTCTTCCTCCTTTTTGTTTCCTCTTCATGGAAGAGTCAGGTCAACTGTTAGTTTAAAGTCAGTGCAGGTAGTGAAGAAGCAGGTCAAGTGTCAGCTCAAGATGACCACAGGTAGTAAAGAAGCAGGTCAAGTGTCAGTTCAAGGTCACAGCAGGTCATGAAGAAGTAGGTCAAGTGTCAGATCAAGGTCACAGCAGGTCATGAAGAAGTAGGTCAAGTGTCAGTTCAAGGTCATGGCAGGCCGTGAACAAGCAGGTTAAGTGTCAGTTTGTAAGTTAGGGCAGACAATAAAGAAGCAGGTCAAGTGTCAGTTTAAAGGCACAGCAGATAGTGACGTAGCAAGTCAAGGGCAGCAAGCAAAGATGCAGGTCAAGTATCGGGCCAAAGCAAGAGAAGGAAGGGAAGTACCAGACTGAAGTCAGGACCAAAAAAGTAGGGACCAAGATGCAAGCCTAAGGATAAACCAAAAGTGGGGTCAGGAACAAGTCAGAATAGAAACTGAACTACAGAAAGTCTTCAAAGGCAGGCAGGCATCTAGGACCGGACTGATATCTCTGGAACCTGTAGGCACACCTTTTGTGCCAAATCAACACCTTTTTGATAGGACTTTACTCAGAACATTGTCTTGTATTACTGGATCAAGAATTTTATGACAATGCGTAAATAAGCTTGTTGTGTAACAGTATCAGCCAAATGATCAGACCAGTGGTGATGTGCAATTTCTACTTTCCTAAACAATGAAATTGAACATAAATTGTACAGGGAATCATATGAACAGTGGTTTACAGTACAAAACGTTAATATGAACAGTAAGGAAAACAGGGACAGAACATATGGAAACAATTCTACTGCAGTTCTACTAATGGCCACTAGATGGCAGCAGCGTGTTCTGAACTCAGTTTAATGAGAGAAAAGGGAGATACAGAATCTCACATGTCCTGGAATAGGAATCGTTCGTTCAACAAACTGTTAGCCCAATCGTATCTCCTGCTGCCACAGACTTCACACTGGTACTGCTGCTGCTGGCTTTGGTCAGAAGGTTCTGGTGGCTGTAGATAGGGCCACTCCACTGCATGGACAGCTTCTCCAAATGGACTGTAACCGAGTCCTCTCCAGTGACTGGGGCTTACACAGATGCTGCGTGCTCTTGTGTTCACTGCTGGTGGCCCGCACACCAGACTTAACAGGGGAGGACCCAACACCTGGTGACAGCTCACTTGCCCCATCACAGCTGTCCCATCAGGCAGGGTCTCTCTGAGACCAGGAAGCTGGGAGGAGCTGGCATTTATATCCCCTGGGCGTGTCCAGGACCTCAGGGGATGCTTGTGAGCCCAGAGGATTGTGGGGAGTTTAGTTAAAGGGACCTGCACCTGAATCTGGATGAAGGGGCACTCCGCTAAAAGCTTACATGAGATGACTATTTCTACTGATGATGGGAAAAATTGAGGCCAATACCTACACAGGAGAAAGACACCTCTTTGCCTCTGCCATCTATAGATAAAGGCCCATGGTGTCTAAAGGTGGATTCAACCCTAAGGGGAACACAGGCAGCCAAATAGATAAAAATGCCTTCACATAAGAAGAATGCAACAAACTGCCTCTAATAGCACATTGTGGGTTTATTTCCAGAATAGTAATCACTTTGTACGGATGGGGATATAAAACAATGGCACCTATCAGAAAGAGTGTTACTGTAACCTGCAATTTATGCCGTCCCCTGCACCCAACCCATCAGACATTTGTAGTGCTTCCTAGTCAGACTTCAGACCCTTGCTCCATAATTCTATATTGTGCAACCTCCCTCTCATGATCCAGTAGGAGTAGAGAAAGTCAGGAGGGAGAGAGGAGAGACAGCCAGGAGAGAGAGCGAGGAGAGACAGCCAGGAGAGAGAGCGAGGAGAGACAGCCAGGAGAGAGAGTGAGGAGAGACAGACAGGAGGGTGAGCGAAGACAGCCAGGGGAAAGAGGGAAGAGACAGCCAGGAGAGAGAGCGAGAGCCAGGGAAAGAGAGCACAGAGGGACAGCCAGGGAGAGAGTGAGGAGAGACAGACAAGAGGGTGAGAGGAGACAGCCAGGGGAAAGAGGGAAGAGACAGCCAGGAGACAGAGCGAGGAGAGACAGCCAGGGAAGGAGAGCACAGAGGGACAGCCAAAGAGATCGCGGAGAGACAGCCAGGGAGAGAACGAGGAGAGGAGACAGCCAGGGGAAAGAGGGAAGAGACAGCCAGGAGAGAGAGCGAGGAGGGACAGCCAGGAGAGCAAGGAGAGACAGCCAAGGAAGAGCAAGGAGAGACAGCCAGGGGAGAGAGAGAGCAGCAGGTAGAGAGAGCAAGGAGAGACAACAAGGAGAGACAGCAAGGAGAGACAGCAAAGAAAGACAACCAGAGGATGAACAAGGAGAAACAAGCCCTGGCATCATGACATCTTGTGTCTGGGTTTCAGCTGGCCTGAATCCTGGACAAAGCACATACAGGACTCAAAACCCGGACTGTCCAGGTGAATCCCAGACATGTGGCAACCCTACCATTCAGTAGCCTAGAGCGAATTAGTGAGCAAACTGTAGCAGAGAAAACGTGTGTCACCTACCTGGCTATTGTGTCTGGCAGGGGTACCTGGATCACAAGACTGGCTAAACCACATTAAAAATCCTTTTTGATGTACACCGGTTCACATATTTGTTCTTCAGCTATGTATTTAGAAATCTGCGCCGAGTTTAGCTTTCATAACCGACCACTCAAAGAATTAGTCTCAATCACAGCGGCAACACCCCGCGCTTTGACCAGTCCGACCTTTGCAGTCAACCCAGAGAAGTAACAAATACACAGAAGGGACCTCTGGTGGTTTGCAATAAAATGATTGCGCTCAGGCGTTCATTTTTTATGGTGATTTGTACGGTTTCCTCACTTCAGGGCCGGGACCGTGCTTTATATAAATAACCTCCCATTAAGGTTTGGCCCTAAGGTGGCTAATGTTATTCTCCAGACAATGCCGAAGGGGGCGGCAGCGTGTCGCTTTTTATTTCAGAGTGCGCTCCCTAACGCAAAGCGGTCGCCCTCCTCGCAAAGTATATAATTTTCCTAAATTGAAGTGAGATTCATAAATCTCAGCTTTAAAAAAAAACAAAACGATGTAACAATGTCTCAAGGTCAAGCGCAGCACAATAAAGCATTCATTATGTTTTTCCATCGCCATATCCATTATAGAGAGCAAATCGGCGGCTGACCTTTTAAGATACGTTGATTCAATAAAACTTACATTATCCTGACTTACGGGAACATTAGTTTAATGTGATTTAAAAGATCACCTTCCATGAGCAGTGTGATAAGTTTGCATGAAACCTATAAAGCATACAGTATAGTATGTAATGAAACCTGCTCTTTAATGAACTCGGCTCGACAAACAAAAAAAAAGGGGGCCGGTTATTACAAATGTAACCTTTTGCATCGGTCATCGCAGCTTAAGTGCCCCGTATCAGCTAGCCGGCGATGAGACTTGGAAATCTGAATTTTTCATTGCCTGATAAATATACAAAAGCATTATTAGAGGGCAACTAAACCCTAAACTGAATGACATTTAGGGGTCTATTTATAAACAATGCGCAGAGCCATTCGCCCTGTGCATCTATGTGAGCTTTTGTTCTGGGTGATTATAGGCAAAACGAATGTTCTTTGTTATTTTATCTTTTCAGGTTGAATATAATGTAATACGGCATTATGGACACTAGGTGGAGCTGATGAGCATAGGAAATAAATGCTTATTCAAACGCTAATAAATGGAGGAGGAGCATAAATGTAATACCGTATTATGGCCACTAGAAGCAGGTAAAGAGCATACTAAATACTAATTCCTTCTATAATGTAAAGTAATACAGAATTATGTCCACTAGGCGGAGCTGAGGAGCATAGGAAATAAATACTTACTAATCCTCTAATAAACGTAATACCGCATTATCGCCACTCGAAGGAGCTGAGAAGCATAGGAAATAAATACTTATTCATCCTCTAATAAATGGAGGAGGAACATAAATGTAATGCGGTATTATGGCCACTAGAGGGAGCTAAAGAGCATACTAAATACTAATTCTTTCTCTAATGTAATGTAATACAGAATTATGGTCACTAGAAACAGCTGAGGAGCATACTAAATACTAATTCTTCCTCTAATGTAATGCAATGAAGAATGATGTTCACTAGAAGGAGCTGAGGAGCATACTAAATACTAATTCTTCCTCTAATAAATGTAATACTGTGTTATGGCCACAAGTAGGAGCTGAGGAGCAAAGGAAATAAATGCTTATTGTTCCTCTAATAAATGGAGGAGGATCATAAATGTAATACTGTGTTATGGCCACTAGAAGCAGGTAAAGAGCATACTAAATACTAATTCTTCCTCTAATGTAATGTAATACAGAATTATGGTCACTAGAAGGAGCTGAGGAGCATAGAAAGTAAATATTTTTTTTCCTCCTCCATTAAATGTAATGTAATAGTGTGTTATGGGCACTTGATGGAGATGAGGAGCATAAGAAATATACATATTCCTCCTCTAGTAAATGTAATAGCGCAATAAAGCCACTAGAAGGAGGTGAGAAGCATAGGAAATAAATGCATACTCCCTATGCTCCTCAGCCTAACCTAGTGACCATAATGCGCTATTACATTACACCCAATGAACGGGCCAAGGTCACAACAAGTAGACAAGATCCAAGAAGCAGCTAGGTCAAACATAGGAAAGCAGAACAGCAGGTTAGGTCGCAGCTATCAGGAACTAGCTGAAGACCATTCAGCAATGTGTCCATGTCACACTCCAGTTTATATAGGCAGGGCCGGATTTACTCTCCCTGCGGCCCCAAGGCCAGGTTTCACAATATTTTGTTTATTTTTTATAATTATTTTCTTATTTTTCTACTTTTTAATCACCTTTTTATTTTTTAAATTTATTTATTTCATATTATTTTTTTTAAATTTGTATTACATTTTTTTTTTAAATCAATGTAATTTTTTTCCCCACCTAACTTTATTGCTATCACACAGGAGATAACAAGCCCCTGTGTGATAGCAAGGTAGACGGCTACTTCCTCCGGCGTCAATCCACATTAACAGGACGCCGGTGGATTCATACCTCGCGCCCTATATCTGACAGCTCGGGGGAGGAGTTGCGGCCGGTGGCCGCACACTACGGTCCGCCGCCGGGACACCGGCGCCCGTAACTTCCCCACAAGGTCACCGCTGCCACCCCGAGGCCAGGCCTCGGTGGCCTTGTGGGAAATCCGGGCCTGTATATAGGCCAATGCGGTGCCAAGCCTGCGTGCTAATGCGGGGGTGCCTACACGCTAATCGCAGCTGCCTGTGACCCTATGCAAAGGGCCATGAGCCGAAATATGTGCACCAACTCAAATCTACACCAGTCCTCTGTAGCTGGAACGCAGTGAACTTCCCTTACAATTATTCCTTCATAAGGACATTTTCAGTGATCACCTGATTACAGAGGACATCTGAGGTCTCTCCATGAATGGTAATCGCATGCGGAGCTTCCTAACAGTTCACATGAGGAAGTACAAAACTGCAGGCTTAGAACTGCCTTGGACCCAATGAAATGGGGAGAGGGGGGAAAGGTTACAACATCCAGTTTTTAATGCTGACTACATGTCGACATGTCAATTTTGTTTAATTTTGAATGGATATTCATATGAGTTTCGTTAAATTTGGACATTTGGATGTATCAGAATTTCCAAATTTGAATGCGTCTGAATAAATCCGAATGCATAACGAAATTTCTGATCTGCCCGAATATTGTTCAAAACTAAACTAAATGGGACATGTGACTGTTCTCTGGCCAATCCAGATTTTTATTTTTTTTTGGCTGTTGGGGGTTACATTACAGGCACGGTCATGTGACTTCGTGTTATGGAGTAGAGAGCAGTAGGAGAGCACATGGTGTCAGAACTTAAATGTCCCTACAAAACAAAAATAAACAAAATTCATAAATAAAATAAAAATAATCAAATAAAACATTGGGAAAAAAAATAATAAGTTAATGAAAGAACCCCATCTGAATATCCGGAATGAAAATTTGGATCGTTCCGAAGCGAAAATTTGGACGGATCCGAAATGCGAATATGGAATCGAATTGAACTTCAGATCTGAAATCCGAAAAACAAAAGAAATAAAAATCTGAATCGATTAGAAACTAAGCCACTTTTCTGCAGGGATACATGTCTACTGTCTACGGCTCAATTTGGGATAGTCCTCTGACTTCCTGTCCTGGAGACAATATTGCCACTCAACAGGATGTGAGGACAAATCCCCACCAGTGCCACAGACTCAATACAAACATTTTCTTTTTTAAGTAGGTTTGGATGGATGATTAGAGACTTCAGAATCAAACAGCTTCCATCTGTATCTCCATAAGTGGTTTTCCCTTGAATACCATCTTGGTGAAAATGTTGTCACTGAGACAGGAAGTGAAGATTAATCCCCCCCTCAAAGAAACCTTAACCCTCTAATACTAATATAAAATTATCTTTGACAGGTGGACTTTTAACTTGAACTCTGGGGATATTTAAAAGCTACAATTTCAGTGCAAGCGTTAAGGGCCCATTCACACCACATAGCATTGTGTTGATCGTATGATAGCGTGTCATTAACGCACACTATTGTGCAACACACCCAGCTCCATGACGGACTCTAAATGCTAATTTTTCTCTAGGAGAATATTATTATTAAAAAGCAGTTTTATTATCTTCTCCCTTGCTGCCCGCACTTCTCTTCCCTACGGCGCTCCAAGTCGGTGGCATGCCGTTGGTGTCCTCACTTACAAAACAGGATTGCTGGGCCTGTATTGCACCTGATGATGTCAGAGTGCCACCGCTAAAGAGGCGTGGATTTGGAGTACTGGGCATGTGCAGAGGAGAGTAGGAGGAAACCTGCAGTAGTGAGTGTTCTGTCCCTTCTACACGTTGCCCTGCGGTCTTTGTCATAGCTCGTCGTGCATCTAAACCCTCCTATTCTGCAATAAGACAGACGGAGTGAAATCTTGATGTTTTATTAACAAAAGAGGGTGGGGTGAAACTAGGGATGCACCGCACCAATACAGAGTATTTGGGTGAGTACTCTTACTTGCCCAAATTCTCCGATACTTCCATCCAACAACAGAACTTCCGGTCAGAGGGGGATGTCCTTCTGACCGGCTGTACCGAGGGAGCATGGAGAAAGCTTCCTTTCCAATCAGGTGGTGAGTTATGACTCGCCTCCCGGCTTCCTGACTGGCTAGGAAGCTGGCTTCACTTGTTGCTAGGCAGTCTGGCTTCCTGACCAATCAGTAAGCCGGGCGGCACCTCATGATCCGCCGCCCCGGCTTCCTGATTGGTCAGGAAGCCAGGCTGCATCGGGAAGTGAAGCCAGTGTTCTTCCGTTAGAACACCGGTTTCCCAGGCAATCAGGAAGCCAGGCGGCCGGTCATGATCTGCCACCCAGCTTCCTGATAATCGGGGCACACGGCACCGGTATCGGCGAGTACCAAAAAAAAAACATGTACTCGTACTCGATACCAAAAAACGGTATTGGTGCATCCCTAATAGAAACATACAAGCAGTATATAAAACATGTAAATATAGTGTCACAAATAGAGAGAGAAACCAGTCCATTCATATCAGCGATGCTGCCTAAGAGGGATGTGGGCTCTTTCCTTCAGACACGTGCCTCAGATGGCAGTGGATTCCTCTTTCCAAAATGGAACCTGATCTCCCAAGATGCTCTGTTTCCTTCTCTTTGGTCAGAAAGATGTTGGGAGTTTTCTATTAAAGGAAAACAGTCTTGATGCTGCTGTATCTAGACTACTGTCTCTAGTTACAGCAGCATCAAGACTGTTTTCCTTTAATTAAAAAAAAAAAACTCCCAACATCCCTCAGCCCAAAAAGAGGGAGACAAGTGCATCTTGGGAGTTCAGGTTCCATTTTAGAAAGAGGAATCCACTATTATCTGCAGCACGTGTCTGGAGGAAAGAGTCCAAATCCCTCTTAGGCAGCATCGCTGGTATGACTGGGCTGGTTCTCTTCAGCTCCATCTTGTGGCTGATTTTGATATCGCAGGTAGGTAAGCTTATCCTTTCTTCTAACAGTTAGGCTGGGTTCACACCTAGGCATATCGAATATGCGCGTTTGGCGATTTGCGGTTAAAAAAACGTGCGACAAACGCGCGTTCCCGAGGGCTACTTGGCTGCATCCCAATGGAAACGCGTGACAAAAAGCCCCAAAGAAGCTCTTGTACATCTTTGGGCGTAGGGCGTTTTGTAGCGCTTTCATACGGCCTGTAATACGCCCAGGTGTGAACCATACCCATAGGAAATAATGGGATTTCGGTGTTTGAGCGTTTTGCAGAGCGTTCGAACGCACTACAAAACGCCCAGCTGTGAACCAAGCCTTAGGAAAAATGCTCTTTTGAGGTACCCTAGACAAAAATAAAGCATTTAAGTTTCGTAGTGCAGGATGGGTTGGCAGGGAACCCCAGTGTAGTCTTAAAATTCATCCGAAATTCAGCTTCAAATGACAGCCGACGTCACTTTTATTTTTTAAATATTTACAGAACTTGAATAATAATAACTTATCAGTTGTTTCACGCTAGGATTAAAATAACAGGCTTCTCTCCGCTTGTTAATTATTGAAAATAAAGCACATCAAGTCTAATATTAATATTTTGGAAGAAAGCAAATGTTTTCAATTACTGTGGTTTTTTTTTTTTTAGTTGTCGCGCCGGCGTATCTTTAAACGGCTCCTGTTGACAATGCGCATTTAGCTGTTTCTTGCCTCTCCTCCTTGAAAATGATTTCCTGCTGGTTCCTTTATCAAGCCTTCTCATCTGGAACAAAACACATGTACGGCTTTACTAATTAAGGCTAAGTACTTTGTGCTTTTTATTTAATCCAATCTGCTCACACTCGACGCAAGTGACCCAGTAGTGACAAACACATCATCAGCATTCATGCAACAAAGACCAGCTGCAGGCGCCAAACTTGCTCAAATATTCCACATAAAAACAGCAGCAGAGCTAGGAAAATAAAAAGGGCAAGGCGATGCAATTAAAGGGAACCGTGAAAATACACATTCTCCACTATTAATTCATTTTTAATAATTTCAGCAATATATTTGTATATATATTTTTAATAATTTGTTGCTTTTTTACGTTTGTGCTTGCTGGATGTTCCTTGTTTTGATCCTGCATTTTATTTGCAGATAGGTGATTGCTCCCCCTAGTGGTCATCTGTATATCAGGGAATTTGATTGGCATGTTTGCTTTCTAAGCTGTAAGCTACATGGGTGATTTTATTCTCTTGCTACTGAAACTGTACAAGACCCCTCCCTACGTCATTTTTACTGCATATTTCTAGCTTAGGCCAATTCATTACAACTGTTTGGATGATTTCGATGATTTGCATTTATTTATTTTGGCAAAATGCATTTGAAGTCAAAAGGACGGTGTGCTGTTGGTGATGGTTTCAGGGGTTTTTGTATGGCTTTTAAGAGCTTTATATGGCTTGGGTGTTTTCTTGTTGTGTTTTTTATTTTTATTTACATTTTTGGGGTTTTATATTTTTTGTAGACAATAGCAGATTCTTTAAAGTCAAAATGTTTTAAAGATATGATATCACTTATAATAAATGCTGCTTCTTTATATTAAAATGTTTTAGTTTCCTGCAGAATCAGCTGGTCCCTGAGCGTCACAATGGGGTTGCAGGGGGTGACACCATTGCAGGGGTGACACCAAAATGACTGACGGTCATTTTGGTGTCACCCCCCTCTAAAACGTCGGGCACTCGGTCACGGACCCTGAGCCCGACAGTGTCAGGAGAGAGGAGGGGACCGGGCAGTATACCTCATCCCGCCGGGAGAACGTACCCTCCTCTCTCTGACGGCGTCCACCACCAAGATGACGACACAACGAGGTATCACCCGGTCTGGTGACCGGGTGACACCCGGCCCCAGGATGCCCCTGTCCCTGAGCACTGGTCCTGATATCCTGTTTTAGGGTGGCTCTTTTCCCTCGCAGGGTCCTATGGAGACACCCTTTTGTGTGCTAGTAAGCTGTGTGCGTCTTCACAAAGACACAAAGTAGAAAGAATAGGTTACCAGCACTCAAAATGATTTCAAATAGATAAGTCCTTTTTATTGGACATACGTGTCACAATAGTCAAATAGCCAACGTTTCGGGGCCACGCAGGGTCCCTTCCTCAGGGCAAAAGATGTGACAATGTGATGGTGTCCACACACCACATATATACCCCATAATGTGAACCAATTATCAATAGACACTCCCCCAGTGATGTCAGAATGGCGGGAGGAGTGCAAGCACCTCATCTCTATTGGCCGGGATTGCTGAAAGGTGTGCGGAGAGCACCCTCACCATTCACAAAGATACAGACACAGCAAAGCAAGGCACTCCCCTCCTCACTGCTCCCCTCTCCGCCCTCTTCACTTCTCCTTCCTCCCTTCTTCCTTCTCCAAGCTGGTAAATGGACAACTGCTGGAGTCTGCCTTGTGATTTTGGACTGGACAGGAAGTCCAGGGAAGCAGAGCTGAGAGAGATGGAGCCAGCTGGTAGAAAACATGATGAGTGTAAGTGCTTGGGCAAAAATGCAAAGAAATACTTTGCTGGACGATACATATTTGTCTGATCTGAGAAAAAAAAATCCTGGAAGCAGTTCCCTGCGAAAGAAGAGGTATTATACTTACCTCTCTCAGTGCTCATGCTGCCTCCTACAGTTTCCAATAGAATCTTCAAACTTCGACACTTCCTGGAGTGCCGGATGCCTGTTTTCATGCTGCACACTGTTCTTCCTTCCTCTGATCCAGGACTATAGGACACAGTAGTGATGTAGGGATCGGCAGATGGATCCACACAGCGTGGTGGGTTACACAGACATCAACTTTTCAAGAAGTGTAGAATGCTGAAGGTTCTGATGGAAGCTGCAGCACCTCAACGTTAGGCGGTAGTAGACACGGGGCCTTAGAGGGGTGAGTATAATATCTCTTCTTTAGCAGGGAACTGCTCATGAGATTTTTTTCTTTTTGGGTGTTTACAGCGTCGCTTTAAGATTTTAGCAAATAGTCCCGTAGCGTTTGGCTCGCCTTCAAATGATTTCAAATACATTTTTGTGATTTCCAGCAAATTTACAGTTTTGCTCCCCGTTATTTAATGGCTCTAAACCAATATGCTATAAATAAAGCGCATCTAATTAAAATTAATTTAAAAGGATTACTTTCCAACAGCTGGCGAAGTATTAAAACTGGAGTTGCACAGGGCACGCTTATTAAGATCAGCTGTGAAAATAAAACCCACTATCCATGCTTCATCGCCCAACATGTTATGGTGTCTTCTCAGACTCCGCTTGTGCTGAAATTCCTTTGAAAAGAAAATGATGGTAAGACAATTTGGGGGGTGATAGATAAATAGATAGAAGGGTAAATAGATAGATAGATGGATGGATGGATAGATAGATAGATAGATAGATAGATAGATAGATAGATAGATAGATAGATAGATAGAGTGATAGATAGATAGATGGATAGATAGATAGATAGAAGATAAGATAGATAGATGGATAGATAGATAGATGATAAGATAGAGTGATAGATAGATAGATAGATAGATAGATAGATAGATAGAGAGATAGATAGATAGATAGATAGATAGATAGATAGATAGATAGATAGATAGATGAGATAAGATAGAGAGATAGATAGATAGAGAGATAGATATAAGATAAGATAGATAGGTAGATATAAGATAAGATAGATAGATAGATAGATAGATAGATAGATAGATAGATAGATAGATAGATATTTGCAAAATAATAAAATAGGTATCAAGGTATCACAACAAATATTGATGGATATCATTTGGAAATTTTGAACGGCCCTGGGAAAAGGGGTTGTATATTAATCTTATGTAATTAAGAGGCGGGGTAATTTCATTATTTGCATGGAGACAGCTTCAAGATTGGCTGGCACTTCCCTAAACTTTGTGTGCACCAAATACCTTTCCCGAGCACAGATATTACCTTGTACGTTGATCTATACATAGCCTGTGCAGAGAGCAGAGCTCTGGGAGGGACCAAGCAGGTTCCACCCACCAGTCACCCAGCACAAGGAGAGAGAGCAGCAGTGAGCGATCTTTATTACAGGAGGGGGGGAGAGACAAGGCAAGTCACCCTGCAAAAGGAGAGAGAGCAGCAGTGAGCAGTATTTTTTGCTGCAGGGGGCGGAGACAAGACCAGTCACCCTGCACAAGGAGAGAGAGCAGCAGTGACCGGTCTTTATTACAGGAACATTACTAAATTATTATTCTTTATTACTAAATTAAATAAACTTAACCTCTTGCCGTCCGCCCGTAGTAAAAAAACGGACGGACGGCACTGCAGCATCTGCGGGTTGCCGTCTCCAGACGGCAATTTTTTTCTGCTCGCGCGCGCCCCCTAGCGGGCACGCACGGGCAGAAAAGACCCGTCCAATGCGAACACCCGGTACCGGGTGTTTCACATATAGGCGATCAGCGGGTCCATAGCCCGCCAATCGCCTATATGTGCTCGTTCGCGGCACCCCCTGTTGAAAAATGGCCTGGATGGGAAGGGGGTTTAACACCGCGGATGTCAACTGGTTAAAGGCCCCCCTCTCCCAATAAAGAAAAAAAAACTGTTTTAATTAAAAATATTTGATATTTTAGGATCATTAGCTGCATCATTACCCTTTTGTGAAATAAAAAAGCACACAATAAAAAAGTAAATTAAAATACAAACTGTAAAGTGTTAGTAGACAAATAACAATCAAATACACAAAAAAGGGGGAAGAAAACAATGAACACTAAATTAAATAACTAACTAACTTTCATAGTAAATAGAATCCAGCCGCACACCGCTTGCCAAGCTGAAAAACTCAAAATGTATTCAGGGTTGCATAGCTGGGCTCAGCCCCGCCCACGGTCTGCCCCACTAACACGTTTCACCCTATCCAGGGCTTAGTCATATACTAAATTACATAAAGTAAATAGACTAAACCTATATACACCTAAAAAAACAAAAACACCCTCTGAATTTAAAAAAAAAGGATTTTTTTTAACCCCTTTCATGCCCCTTGGTCCTTGATGCCTGGATGTCTTGGCCAAATTCAGCAGTGCCAGCCTCTGCCTGTTAACTCGCCCATAACTCTATGGGGCATAGACATGTGCGATTCGTTTCGTTACGAATCGAAATTCGAACAAATTTCCTGAAATTCGTAAATTCAGAAGCATCCGAAATCCGAATTGCAATGCTTCCGAATGTATCCGAAATACGAAATTACGTTGACGAATTTCGGATCCGAATTTCGCTGAAACGGGAACTAATATTACCCCTGTGACTGAGGTTGAACAACATGACAAGATTTTTTTTTTTATCCGAAATACGAAATTCCGTTAACGGAAATTCGTATTTCGTGCCTGTAATGCAACCCTCAGCAGCAGAAGAAAACCTCTGATTGGTCAACCAAACAGTCACGTTTCCGTTTTGGTATTTCCGTATTTCGGATAAAAAAAGACTACCAGCGACTCCAATATTAACAAAGGTATTTTTGCTTTTTAACTTCATCAAAACGAATGTTCGTAAAGTTACGAAAATGTGCCAAAACTAACGAAAATTCGTATTTCGTACGAATCCGAATTGAGTTTCGGACACGAATTGCGAAATACGAAATAACGGATATTCTGAAACGAAACTAAACAAGTTTTTTGATGGCGCACAAGTCTAATGGGGCAATCTTTTAATTTCAGAAATAGGAAGGATCAAAGTTTTGGCAGAGACTCAGATTGGCCATCTTTGTCTTAATGTTAGTTCCATAAGGCCCATCAATCACATGACCAATGCCTAGGCATCAGTTTGTGCAGCAAAGATAAGTATCACATGCTTCTTTTTCCAGTGATACATTTAAAGGGGAATAAAAGTGTAATTTCATAAAAGTCTGATTTTGGTTTAATTTTTTATTTTTTTTGTCTGGTAAATATCTGGGTTGCTCAGCAAGCTTGGCCCAACTCTGGAGAAGGCTTTATTCATTTTGGAAAGGTTCCAACATCCAGTGTTCCTTAGATTACAACATACTTGGCCTCACAGGCTTTATCAGGTTTTTATGGTGAGGTCTGTGAGTTTCACGTACAGCCAAAAGATGCTTGTCCTCTTTCCTGATTTTTTTGGACCTCTTTCCCCTTCCCAGAGAGCCATGACATAGAGCCAAGGCTCTCAATTACACACCATTTGGCTCTCAAACTGTTAGGGTGACGTGGGCTCACAGAAAGCACAAAGTCTAAGCACCAGCTGGATTTCACCAGAGCTCCTAATGGTGGAGATGGGTTTTGCTACTTGCTGGTGCCAGGTCGCAGTCCTCAGGGTCATCCTGCCAAGGTTTGGCCAAGGATAGGAAGGCTCTAGCATGAAGACTGTAGCCTGAAGTATGTTTAGGACCAGGAAGGAATTCAGACACATCATAATCAACCAATGGTCAGGCAGTCTGTGGTCTTGTCTTAAGTTGTTCCTTGTTTTTGACCCAAACAGGAACATAGTTGGGTCCAGGCAGAGGTCAAGGCAGGCAGCAGGCAGAGGTCAAGGCAGGCAGCAGGCTGAGGTCAAGGCAGGCGGCAGTCAGAGCTTGGACAAGAGGTCCGGGGCAGCAGACAGGAATAAGTTCAGTAGTATTGCTCTTAGCACAAACAGTATAGCTGGTTTGAAGACGCAGCACCAGCCACTTCCAGAGCTCTGACTCAGAGGAGACAAGCCCAGCATCACTTCAGGGTGCTCTGGAAGTTCTGGCACAGATTATGTGGCTACTATTAGCAATACTGGCCCGGAATCTGTGAGTACCATTAGAAGTACTGGCAGGGCTCCTGTAGGAACCATTAGAGGTACTGGAGGGACTTCTGGAAGTCCTGGCCAGGATTCTCAGAGAATTTCTGTAAATCCCGGATTTATGGGTCTCCCATTGTTCCACGTAGAAGAGTTCCCGGAGCTCCAACAGTTTGCTTGGAAGATATAGCTTTGCCCATTATTTAGGGACCAGTGTCTGTTACTCAAAGCGTATGTGTAGGCAAAATAAAAAAGAAACATATGCAGTACATCTCTGCAATCCATGTTAATTTTCCCACACTTTATCCCTCTAGAAGTTCTGCAAGTACAGACAAATACCTGCAGATCCTGCCAGCAGTCTAGTGAGCTCCTAACTTCCTATTGTAGGCTGACAATGCTGCCTCTGTTGCATTGTCAGCCCAAGAAGGAATGTTAGCCTCTGCCTCCGTTATTTTGTATTTCGTAATTTGTGTCCGAAACTCCATTCGGATTCGTACGAAATACGAATTTTCATTAGTTTCGGCACATTTTCGTAACTTTACGAACATTCGTTATGATGAAGTTAAAAAGCAAAAATACCTTTGTTAATATTGGAGTCAATGTGGTAGTTGTTTTTTTTTTATACGAAATATGAATTCCATTAACGGATTCCAGATCTGAATTTCGTATTTCGGCTAAAAAAAAAACTACCATCAACTCCAATATATTAACAAAGGTATTTTGCTTTTTAACTTCAATATAACGAATGTTCGTAACGGAACGAAATTCCGTTAATGGATTTTGTATTT
>NW_017307143.1:457027-473204 GCF_000935625.1 Nanorana parkeri | reverse complement strand
AAAGCTTTTTTTTTTTTTTTTGCATATATCTACAGCTAGCAGGCAGTAGATCTATGCAAACACACACAAAAAAAAGTTACCAAACAGGTTACCTGTGTCTCCGCCGCTCGCTCCCGTCTGAAGATCTGAAGATTCTCGAGCGGCCGCGAAGGATCATTGGGGGGGGGGGATTGTGACTTTAATGCCACTTTAAATGTTAGCCAGTATTGCCACCAGTGCATACCTTGATATCTTTCCCAGCAAAACAATCCTGCTGCTGTGACTCCCAAGAACCTGCCTGCCCTAACTATCTATAGTGAAAAGCCTCTTGGGAGATGTAGTTCTGGGAGTGTACACCTAGGGTGAACACTCCTTTCAGCAGGTGTCCCTGCAGGACTTTTATAATGATGTGTGAGGAACAGGTAAAAGGAATGTGGTTAAAATGAATGTAGAAGTTAAGGGGGGGAGTTTGGGGGTAAACTTGGGTCGTGTTTGGTGGAAAAAAAAATACAGGTTCCCTTTAAAACCCAGTTGCCCTAATCTGGGTCCCTTATTGATGACAGTGACTGTATATGAACTTCAGCTTACACAGCACAATCGGCAAAGATATTGCTGCTCATTTTATGTCTCTTGGAAAAGAAGTTACAGAATGCTTTATAAATGGTTGCAAGCTATTGGCTGAATTATTAAAGGATGAAAATATCAACTCTGTGAAGCTGGAAATCACCTAATTAGACTTTTTTTTTTTGCGCTTTACATGATAGATACTCTGCTTTGCATTCCTCCAAATGAATCTGTTTTTGGAAGGAGTTGATTTTCCTTTCAATGCTAGATCATTATACCTTCCAAGAGTTTACAAAATCCGACAGGTTTGTTTTGTCGTCTCGGTGGCTTAGCACGGCTAATATTGACTTCTGTTCGCGTTTTGAAGTTCCCACATCGCATTTCAATGTTTAGTTAAAGTCCAACTCCAGCCCAATTTTTTTTGTCTATCCTTTGGATTGGATGAAGAGTTTAAAATAAGGTTACCAGATTTTTGAAAATTAAATCCGGGGACACCCTACTGACCACGCCTATGCGCATCCACACCTATAAAAGCACACCCCCATTTATAGCCACACCCACAAAGTCACGCCCCGATTGTAAGCATGCCCTGAAACTATTGGTCACAGACTTCTGGAAGAGGAAACAGACATTGAAGATGTAAAGTCCTGGGCACAATATGGAGTGAAATAATGCAGCGTGTTCAGTGCACCGCAGAGAATCATACATGTGGGAGTGGCTGAAGATGCATGGCTAAATAAACCCTGAGCGTACTCTACTATGGGTCAAGCCAGTGGCGTCACAAGGGGGGTTCGGCCCGCACCCAGGTGTCGCCATTGCAGGGGTGACACCAAAATGACTGACAGTCATTTTGGTGTCACCCCCCTCTAAAAAGTCGAGCACTCATTCATGGACTGTGAGCTCGACAGTGTCAGGAGAGAGGAGGGGACTCCAGGCGGCATACCTCATCCCGCCGAGTGAACGTCCCCTCCTCTCTGCCGGCGTCCATCACTAAGATGGCTGCCGGCAGGCATTAATCAGATGGTCGCGCATGCGCGAGGTGATGTCACGCGCAATGACGACACGGCGGGGTGTCACCCGGTCTAGAGACCGGGTGACACCCGACCTTGGGATGACTCTGGGTCAAGCATGTGTAACATGCAGGGCTCAGGAGTGTGTAACGCATGGAGTACAGGAGTCAGGACTGAGAGCAGAAATCAGGAGTATGTAATATACAGAGTGCAGCGGTCAGACGTAGGTAACAAATGAAATAAAGAGGTCAGGAGCAAGAAATGCATGGAGTACATAAGTAGGTAACATATGGAGTACATGGGGATATCGGTAGGTAACATATGGACTACATGGGATATCAGTAGGTAACATATGGAATACAGGGGACATCAGTAGGTAACACATGGAGTACAGGGGATATCAGTAGGTAACATATGGACTACATGGGATATCAGTAGGTAACACATGGAGTACAAGGGATATCAGTAGGTAGCATATGGAGTACAGGGGACATCAGTAGGTAACATATGGAGTACAGGGGACATCAGTAGGTAACACATGGAGTACAGGGGACATCAGTAGGTAACACATGGAGTACAGGGGACATCAGTAGGTAACATATGGAATACAGGGGACATCAGTAGGTAACACATGGAGTACAGGGGATATCAGTAGGTAACATATGGACTACATGGGATATCAGTAGGTAACATATGGAGTACAAGGGATATCAGTAGGTAGCATATGGAGTACAGGGGACATCAGTAGGTAACATATGGAATACAGGGGATATCGGTAGGTAACACATGGAGTACAAGAGATATCAGTAGGTAACACATGGACTACATGGGATATCAGTAGGTAACACATGGAGTACAAGGGATATCAGTAGGTAGCATATGGAGTACAGGGGACATCAGTAGGTAACATATGGAGTACAAGGGATATCGGTAGGTAACATATGGAGTACAGGGGACATCAGTAGGTAACATATGGAGTACAGGTGATATCGGTAGGTAACATATGGAGTACAGGTGATATCGGTAGGTAACATATGGAATACAGGGGATATCAGTAGGTAACATATGGAGTACAGGGGACATCAGTAGGTAACATATGGAGTACAGGGGACATCAGTAGGTAACACATGGAGTACAGGGGTCAGTAGCAAGTAACGCAGAGTAGACATGTGCGAGTCTTTTCGTTCCGAATTGAATTTTTTTACGAATTTCTGTAAATTCAGACATTCGGATACAACCAAACTCCTGAATTACAGAAATAATGAATCTGAACGAATTCAAATGTTTGATAACGAAATTCGGATACATCGGAATTTAATTTAGAAAGGAAACACAACAAGCGGGAGATCTGTCATTTACCACTCTCTGGCTTCTCTGCACTTTTATTTCAAATGAAAACAAAGTGACAGAATATTGTTACAAAATGTAGAGAAAGAAGCTGAGAGATCCTTGTTATTCTGTAACAGCTTCTGCTTCTTTGAGGACACTTCCATCCCCAATGTAAAGAATCTGACAGCTGTCACAGAATACACAAAAGAGTTTTAACGTTCACAGAGATAATAATATATTTTTTTTAAACAGCGTGGGGTCCCCCAACAATTAATACCAGACCCTGTAGGTCTGGTAGGAATTTTAAGGAGTAAGACTCCATCGCCAAAAAAAGTGGGGTCCCTTAAAATCTCAGCACTCAATCCATTAAAAGGGATTTTTTCATGTAAGCTTTGATTGTATTATCAGAAACAACTCTACTATGTATTGCTATTACAATGCTAATGTGATAACAAGATAGTGCATGCTGGGAATTTACAACTCCTTTAATATACAATATATGGTGTAACTGCTAATGGCAAATTCTGTGCCGTCTCTATGGATGATTTAACAAGTGTAGCAGGAGATCATAATTATGGAGCAGGCAAATTTCACAGAGTGTGCATATCTGTACATACAGTATATACGACTTCTCGACTTCTCACCTTTTTTTATTAGGCACAGTTGGGGACATGGCAGTCTTGGAGTGATAAGCTGCCGGTGAAGCATCTGGTTCAGGAACCATTCACAGCAAACCTTACTGCCAGCAATCAGGCATCAATTTATTTAATTTCCTGTCTTCTATCATCTCAGAAGGGAGAAGATATACTTATTAGTGCAAAGAAAAAATGATCCTATTCCATATGGTCTGTGGGTGCAAAGCTCTGCGGTCTTTCTTATGGAAATGAACATAGAAGTACAACTTCACAAGCTATTCAATCAAAAACACACAGCATGGTGATTGCATGCCTCCTATTTACCTGTTCTTTCTTTTAGCACATATAAAAATATATTTTTGGTCACAATTAGGGATGCACCGATATATCGGCCGCCGAAACATATCGTCTGAAAATGGCACTTTTGGCATAATGCCGAAAGTGCCATGTTTCGGCCGATACATCGACGCATCCATTCTTTATTTCCTCCCCGCTTTGTGTCCCAGTAGGGAAGAGAGAAAGTGTCACAGGCGGCCGAGCGCTGCAGTAGGAGAGCGCTGGGAGCGGCCAGTGTCTCTCCTCCCACACCGCTCGGCCGCCTATCACAGTGCGGCAGAGCAGTGTGGGGGCGGAGACAGGCCATGCTGTCACAGGAGGCTGAGCTCTCCCTGGACCGCTCGCTGAGCCTCCTGTGACAGCGTGTCAGAGAGGAGAGCGGGTACAAGTAGTCATCAATCAGTGATCGCTGAGTGTTCATTCATAGTTGTAGTTATAGTAAACACACTCTGTCCTCATGTTATCAATGAACAGGAACACTCATAGGGGATTCCTGTTCATTGATAACTGAGGCTTGACTGACTGCAAGGCCAAGTAACCCTCACCTCCCACCTAAATAACACACTGAACACAGTAATTTCAAAAAACTTAATGGAATAACATTTATTGGAAGGTTGAATGGCCACAGCGATGTAAACATTTAAAATAATCGCAGAACATATTATGTATCAAGAACAAAATACGTCGGTCCCTGACGAGTGCCAAAAAACACCACTCACCGCTTACGGGGGGTGTACCATGACCCATTGTTTTACTGTACCAGCCACCGGCCGCCCATATTCTGGCCCGAGTGGGTACGCCCAAGTTCTTACTGGCTACCAAGCTATAAAGCCCAGTAGCCCCACCATTGGCACTTCCCTACTACTCCGCCCCTTTTCACTTTGCGGAGAGCCAGTTCTTCGTCGTCGATGTATGGCACCGCCAGGGACCCGCCAAATGGACGACCAACTTAGAAGAAAATTAAGTCAGACATATCTCCCAAAACATGAATTCCACCTTAAACACAGAAAAGGAATACCCATAACCCTAACTAGAAAAATGTTAACCCTCCTCCCCAAATTCCACACTTTCGGAAACTAACCCTTAGTAAACATAAAAAACAACAAGCTGAAATACTATCGGGGACGGTGGGTGATACTGATTCATTTTCTCTCCCACCTAAAATGGTTCCCTACCTCACACTGTACAGTAAGATGGCCCCCCAACTCCAATCCCTCCCTCCCCCCTTTTCAAACCCAACAGAAAAAACACCCTTTCATCCAATACTCACCTAATTTCTTCTTGTTCAGGTCTGACCTGCATCAGTCATGTCCCTTCCTCCGCCTATTGCTCCGCAGGGAACTGCAGAAAAAGAGATTGAGGACTTTGTGTCCTTAATCTCTTTTTCTATTTTAAAAGGGAAATATCAGGGGTGTGTACAAAATAAAGGGTCTGGTATGAATTGGGGAGGGGACTCTAAGCTGTTTTTTTAATTATTATTTTAACGTTCAGCAACACAAGTTCATGGAAAAGCAAGCGACATTTAAACCAAACAAACTTATTATATTACTAAAATAAAAACAAACACACTCCAAGTGGCAAGAAATGGCCGCTGCATTTTTTATTGGTTTACTCATAAATTAAAATCTTTAAAATATATAAATAAGTAAATAGCATAACTTCAACTAGTACTTGGCTAGAAAGGCCCAAGCACACCAATAATGATAAACATTTGTCACCATCTTTTAAAATGTCCCCCTCAGGGAGGTGACAGACCACATAAAATAATGACTGCCACAGAGATGTCTCAAAACGTATAGGGTGGGAGGGCAGGGAGCTCTGCTGGATGTCAGCTGAAGAAAGGTGAGAAGGTCACAATGGTCCATATTTTTATAACCCTCTTCAGCCAATCAGGGGCTGTTGCTAACCGCAGCTTTTCCCACCTAGACTAAGGTAAGTCTGCCCGGATATTGTCATGACCAATCCTGTTGGGATAGAGCACAAAGAGCGGGAAAACAGCAGAGGAAGAAACAAAAGGGGGGAAAAAGGGCACAAAATGGTCGCTGCATTTCCATGAGGGGGAATCACTAAGTCGTGTTTCTCCCCTGACATTCTAAATGACATTCGTAAAAAAATTTGTATGCATCCTAATTAGCTTATCGGAAAATTCAGATATGTTCCAATTCAATTTTTTTTTTTACTTGGATGCATCTGAATGTCTGAATTTGCCGATATTCGTCCAAATTTCAATTCGAAACAAAAGGGATCTCCCATGGCTATTGAACACCAAGCTACGTTGTCACTTCCCAATTTCGGGTGGCACCAATCAGGAGAGCTGTCACAGCGCCGATAAGACTCCCGGGAGAGGTAAGTGTGTCACAGTTGTCAGTATGACAGTGTAAGGAATTCCGGGGACGTCCAGCGGCGAGGGTGCGTTCCACAGTGGAACGCACCAGGAAGAGGATAACAGCCGTCACGCCCCCTCACTAAGACGTCGCTCCGATGCGTTCCACGGTGGAACGCGGAAGCCGGAACTCGGTTTCGGCTGCTTTCCCGCGGCTGCGGGCTATTTAAAGAAGTGCACAAGGCTAGCAGGGCGTTCCACTATTGAGGATCGAACGCCCTGCTAAACCTCTACCGAACCAGTGATCCAGGAGACAGAACTTGGCCACAAGTTACCTCAGGACATCTGAGCCTCACTGCATCCCACCAGGATTCACTCCAGCAACTACTGCTCAACAAACTGCAAGTACCCTGCACCTAACCCTGTAGTCCTTTATCATTGTGCACCTCATAGACTGTGATAATCCATACTGAATTACACTGCACCTAACCCTGCAGTCCTTTATCATTGTGCACCTCATAGACTGTGATAATCCATACTGAATTACACTGCACCTAACCCTGCAGTCCTTTATCATTGTGCACCTCATAGACTGTGATACTCCATACTGAATTACACTGCACCTAACCCTGCAGTGCTTTATCATTGTGCACCTCATAGACTGTGATACTCCATACTGAATTACACTGCACCTAACCCTGCAGTCCTTTATCATTGTGCACCTCATAGACTGTGATACTCCATACTGAATTACACTGCACCTAACCCTGCAGTCCTTTATCATTGTGCACCTCATAGACTGTGATACTCCATACTGAATTACACTGCACCTAACCCTGCAGTCCTTTATCATTGTGCACCTCATAGACTGTGATACTCTATTCTGAATTACATTGAGGCCGCCCTTGCAGTCCATTATCACCGTGCTTGTCCATTGTCTATGTTGAACAAGAACTTTATGTTATTTTGTTACCTACGCTGCATGTTCATTACTTACTAAGTTGCATTAACCTGTGCCGCAACCAAAGTGTGGGCTATGACGTAATAGCCACTACTAAAGCCTTAATTTATGTACGGCCTATGATGCGCGAACCTCTAACTCACCTGAAGATTGTAAGTGACGCCAGAGGTTCAAGCCTGAATTGCCGTTACACCACTCCCCCTGAGTTTAGCTCCCTCTAGCTCCGCAGCTGTGATCCTAATTCTAATCTCGCCACCACCAGGGCGTGACAGACAGCTGGGTCCCTCTCTGTGTGCCAGTGCTGACAGTGCTCCTAATACACAAAGCTACACCCAGCAAATTTCACCAGGACAGGAGGGCTGTCACAGCGCTGATCAGGAGAACTTTTTTCGAACCGGCGCCAGAGATGAGACTCCCGGAAGAGGTAAGTGTGACAGCTGTCAGTTTGACAGCCGGGTCCCTCTCTGTGTGGCAATGCTGACAGTGCTCTTGATACACAAAGCTACACCCAGCAGATTGCACCGGGACAAGAGGGCTGTCAGCACTTCTGACACACACAGCCGGACCGGCTGTCAAACTGACAGCTGAGCCCAACAGATACATTGGCAGATGGTCTCCCACCATGCTAACCTACAAATCAAGAGTGCTAATCACTTTGGCACGCCATTAATGCTTGTTTTTCCTACTAAGCACTCCAGCTTTAAATCTTCTTTAAAAACAATTCTTCTCACTGCCTATAGGCATATCAAACCAGCAGGGGATAGAAGGGGAAGAAAAAAAAAAATAACATAATTAATTTTTGTGTTTTATAAGCCTCATCTATCATCTCGGAAATAGGTGGTACGTCCTTCAATCCCCCATTCACCTTCAGAGAATGTACCATGGTATCTATATTCTGATATGGTCCTGATTCCAATCAGTGGATTCTATTATAGGCCTTTAAGCAAAAAAAAGAAAAAAAAGAAAGTGCTGATGACGGTTATAAAAATAAATGAAGCTTATCGCTTCTTGACATCTTTAGCACTTTCTGAAGCTTCCTGAGTGTGGCACAGTGACAGACAATAGCGGGAAGATTGTGCGCGAGTTAATGAGAAAAATAAATGCATCTGCAGAGGCAGCCGAAAGGAAAAGCCTTGTACATTTATTACCCGGTGGTCGCGCCTCTTCGCCGGTTAGGACTGTAATTTGTGGAAGGAGTTAAGAGCCTTAACAATGCTGCCCGGCGCTCTCACCTTCCTGGCCGTTATTTCATTACCGGCTGAAGGGCCCCCGCTATGTCGGATTTGGTTAAGTTTTGATTTCATTGGCAAATAATTGCCTTGTATCGCCTCCGCCTTTGAGAAGTCACCAATCCGCATGTGCGCGCGGGCGCTAGTAGAAGTTGTTACTATATTCGTTTCCCTTGTGGTGGGAGCTGCGGGTTTTCACTGAATGAAGGTTTGTAGTACGGTGCTCTGGAAAAAAAAGGCACACACAGCAAATGAGTGCACAATACAGGATTGCCCCAAATCCAACCCCACTGGCCCGCTAGAGGACCAACCCAATGTGTTTCTTATTTAAAGAACAATTCCGGGCATATTAAATATTAGCCCTTGCAGTGGGGTTACCTCATTGGGGTTCATTTTGGTCTAGGATCTAAAATAAAAAAGATATATTTACTCAATCCTTAGTCCTGTGGAGGCGAGTGCACACCTCTCCACCCCTCCGCTCCGGCTGTGAGTGCCCCCGGCATCCAAATGTCCAATACAAGTGAATGGGCATGAGGACATCACGGGTCTTTGGACTGCCAGAGCCCGGGGGAGAAGAGGCTGCAGGCAGGGGTGTTCCTAGCCTTTTCACTGCCTGAGGTGGGGGAGTGGTGGGGATGCTGAGTGCGGGTGGTTCTTTTTCAGGGGGGAAGTTGTGCTGGACGTTGCTGGCAGGGGTGTTCCTAGCCTTTTCACTGCCTGAGGTGGGGGAGTGGTGGGGATGCTGAGTGCTGGTGGTTCTTGTTCTGGGGGAGGTTGTGCTGGAGGCTGCAGGCAGGGGTGCCCCTAGCCTTTTCGCCACCTGAGGTGGGGGAATGGTGGGGATGCTGGGTGCTGGTGGTTCTTGTTCTGGGGGAAGTTGTGCTGGAGGCTGCAGGCAGGGGGCCCCTAGCCTTTTTGCTGCCTGAGGCATGGGGATGCTGGGTGCTTGTGGTTTACATTCCCGGAGAAGATGTGCTGGTGGTGCATGCAGGGGTTAGTATAGGAGATACAGGGTATTATTATTATTATACAGGATTTATATAGCGCCAACAGTTTGCGCAGCGCTTTACAATATAAAGAAGACATTACAATCACAATACAATTCAAGACAAGATGGTAAGGAGGGCCCTGCCCCTGAGGGCTTACAATCTAAAAGGAGAGAATATTATAGGGATGGGTAAAGCCCGAAACATGTAGAGGATATGAGAAAGAATAAATATCCTGGCTAGTGATATTTTGCCCGTCTGGCCTGTGGGGATGTGGCAAAGGTTTTTACCCATATCTTTAATTTTCCCCAGAAGGGGCATGTAGTTATTCTGGAATAACCTTCAGCTAGGAGAGGTTAAATTATTACAGAGGTATTTAATACATGCATTGGAGGCCCAAATGAAGGAGACGTAAGGGAGATAGACGCTTGAGTCTGTGATGGTAGGTTAACATATGTGATTTAGTTGTTGACCTTGTATGAAGATACTTGCCCAAAGGCAATCAAGATGTCTTGGAGTGCTGAGAGGGACTTTGAGGGGTTTGTTATGAAAATGATTATATCATCTGCATTATGGCCAATTTTGTGCACTATACCTCCGAGTCTCCGACCTTTAATCCAGAAATCAGTGTTTTGTCTAATCGATTCTGCTAGAAGTTCCATAAGGGGAGTGGACATGAGAGGGGAGAGAGGGCAAAAAAGAGGGTAACAGTGTTTTACCAGAGAAAACACTGTGAAAGAAGGTTATTAAATTGACCGAGACCTATGATTCATATCAAAATATAAACTTTATTGATTACAAAAATAATGTTTCCGGTGTCTGTTATTTCACTTCTCAAATTACTATTAAAAGAACAACGTTGTTCATGACACTCATACTCCCATTCATTCATGCAGACCAAGCGTTCCCACAAAACTTGGCAGTGTTTGATTTCCTGGTCGTTCCTTGAAGTGGGAATATCCTCAATATTATACCCGTTTCTACTCCATGATAAAGTTCCTGCTTAGCATTAATATAGGAGGTAATTTATTCATGCCTGAGGGGTCTCCAAATTCTTTTTCATCATATATGGTTGTTCTTGGTATACAGTCAATTTAAGGGGGAGACTAGTGCGGGACCTATTGATATTATATAGTTGTCTACCGTACTCACTTTTCGTCGTCTCTTACCCCTCTTGTCTTTTTAAGTCCGTGAGTTTCTGTTTCAATTTTGACAGTCCTGTCTTCAGCGTATGTTTGTTCCGTAAGGGTACTTAATCTCACAGCTCTTCCACGGTTCTTAAGACGTATCCATGAACTTCCATTTGTAGATCCAAGAATGTCCCAAAAGGTAAGGTGCTTTCTCCGGCAGTTGTTTAATCTGTGGTGATTTCCAATTTCCTGGTCCTCAGATATTCTGCCAACACTCCAACGTTGCTCTTTGGGATTTTTGGCGACTCTAAGGCTTATAGATTTTCATTATTTCCATTCAGGAATCATGATTATCCGTCAGGTAACGCCATTTGTGTGGATACACTTAGCCTGTGTTACACACACTCAGAAGTGGACGCGTTTCGCTCCGCCCATCGGAGCTTCGTCAGGGGAGAGAGGGCAGCCTTGTCTTGTTCCATTTGAAATATGTTACGGCTTAGACAGTAGTCCAAATGTCCAGACACGCGCACTAGGTTTAGTATAAAGAGCATTAATGGCAGTGCCTATGAAGCCAGTAAGGCCAAACCTCTGCAAAACAGCTGATTGTGCCCTATCAAAGGCCTTCTCTGTGTCTAATGAAAGTAGCACTGAAGGCATGCGGGTATGTTCAGCCCACTGGAGAAGGTTAACAATCCTCCTAGTCCCATCTGGGACTAGACCCCCACTTGATGAACCCAACTTGACTGGGTTCATCAAGTTGGGTGGATTCATTGGGGGATAACGCAGAGTAGTCTGTTTCCAATCAGTTTAGCATACATTTTTATGTCGGTTTTTAGATCTGTAATTGGCCGGGTCAGAAGTATCCATATTAAGGTTAAAGAATCCAGGTTAAAGAAACGTAACTATTAAGTGCTTCTAGGTTTTCTCTAGGGAATCGGCCAGAGGTAGCTGCTTCATTTGTTATTAGACATGTGTGATTCATTTCAAATTGAAATTCGGAGTAATATCAGCAAATTTGGACATTCGGATGCAATCGGTTCTCTGGCCCGAATGTCAACAAAGGGGCAGAACAAGTCCCATGACGTCATGACTCGTACCACCCCTTTGTTGACATTCGGGTAAGGGGTGAGAGTTTGTCAGGGTCAGTCATGTTGGGGGGGCGTGAGTTTTTTTTATTTTTGGTGAGTTGACAGCCATCGTCCATTGTGATTGATGAGGATCTACATCACTGGACACTTTTTTTTATTGTTTTGGATTTTTTGAATAAAGGAAATTTCAAAAACCTTTGTTCTGTTTGTTTTTTTTTGCAAATAAAGTAACAGCTACCCCTTACTTATTCATGAGGGGTTGGGGATGGGATCTGGGTGTCCTCTTTATGAAAGATAAGCCCCCCCTGCCTGCAGACCTCTACCCCACCAGGCCAGGGTGGTGGTGAAGAGGCCCTTGTCTTCATCAACATCAAACCTCCCCATGTTGAGGGCATGTGGCCTGGTATAGTGCAGGAGGGGGGCCGCACACTTATTCCCCCCCCCCATTCCTGCTCTGCCAGTCTGCTGTAAGGGTCTGGTAAGGGATTTGTGGGGGGGACCACATGCTTTTTTGGGGGGCATTGGGGTCCCCCTTAAAGTTCCTACCAAACCTAAATAGTCGGGTGTAAATTTGAGGACCCGCGTTTTTTTTAGTTTGTTTCTGTGGACTGTCAAAAATTAATTAGAAAAAAAAAGCGCCATTTTTCTAATGTCACTTGGCTGCAATGAAAATTTGTTCGTAATTAACAAATTTAAAATTAACGAATTTTGGATTCTGAATCCGAATAATGAAACAAATTGACTTTCGGACCCAAATCCCCCCCCCCAAAAAAAAAAACATCTGAAACTAAGCAAAACAATTTTTTTGCCAGCACTCTTGTTTATTTGCTATGTGGCAGAAATGAGGAGTGAAGATTTTTGAAAAGGTTTTATAATATTCAGCACTAAAGCCATCGGGCCCGGGAGCTTTATGGAGAGGACGATTGTCGATGAGATTTGTGTCCTTTTTCTCTGGGAATAGGTCAGATAAGGAAGGCCATAGGACAGAGGACACTTTAGGAAGGTTAAGAGCGCTAAGGACATTTTGGATATCTTACGTTGTTGGGTGAGGCGCAGTGGGAGAGCCTTTTAGATTGTAAAGAGCAGAGTAGAAGGAACTAAAGCTACTGGCCACGTGTAAAGGATTGGAGACCTTACCTTTTGTGGCCAGGGGCGTCCCCAGGCATGGTGTCACCCGGAGCGGCTGCTGGGTGACTCCCCCCTTTAGGTGATGGATGCCGGCAAAGAGAGGATGGGACGTTCACCCGGCGGGATAAGGCAATGGCGTCAATAGGGGGGTGCGGGGGATTGTAGCTCACACCTGGATGATACCATTGGAGGGTGACACCAAAATGACTGCCAGTCATTTTGGTGCCACCTCTGTGAAAAGTCAGGCACTCGGTGATGGACTGAGAACCCGACAGTTGCACGAGAGAGGAGGGTATACCTTATCCCGCCGGGTGAACATCCCCTCCTCTCTCTGCTGGCGTCCATTACCAAGATGGCCGCTGGGAGGTAACAGCGCGTGACATAATCACGTGCGTGCGCGATGACGTCTGAGCAGGGTGTCACCCGGTGGCTGATCCGGTTGACACCACATCTTGGAACGCCCCTGGCATAAGGTATGCTGCCAGGTTCCCTCCTCTCTCGTGGAACTTTCGGGCTTTCAGTCCATGACTGAGTGCCCGACTTTTCAGAGTGGGTGACACCTAAATGACTGTCAGTCATTTTGGTGTCACCCTCTCCGATGGTGTCACCTGGTGCGGGACACCATTGTTTGTGGGATCCCAGGGGCCCTGGTTTTCTGCGCTTCTGTAGTTTTGCTAAGAGTTTTCCAGACTTATGTGCTTGAGAATGAAAGGGCATTCGGATCCTTTTAAGTAGAAATTAAGACTTGGAATCCAGGAGCATAGTGAGTTTGAAGCGTAGGTCCCACAGATCTTTGGCGATTTTGACTTCTTGGCACAGAGCACTTCAGAACAACAGATTGTCTCCTTCTGCTGCTTCAACCCCCTCCCAGTCTGCACTCTGCTGTAGAGTGACTGCTAGAGGCTGATTTTAGGATGACTTCAGATACTCGATATTCAAAAAAATATTTTTATTAAATGATATCTTATTAAACACAGAGCTGTGTTCATTTGAGTCTCTTCTATTTGCTTGGGCTTGGAATTTATATATTTTGCTTTCCCAGACCATGGCTGGTGGGAGGGGCCAGCAGGGTGCTGTACATTCTGAAAACATCAAAGCACCCTGGCTCAGTACTCCACTCAAGAGCCTTCAGCCCTGAAGCAAGCAGTAGGCTGGCTCTTGGGAGGAGCTATGCAAATATGCACTAAATTTAATTTTAATGTAATGTATTCAACAAATACTGGTTTGATAAACATTTGTGCAAATACAGTGCGGCATAAAATAAATTGCAGCTAGCATCTACTGTAGCAAC
Source organism: Nanorana parkeri (assembly GCF_000935625.1). NCBI lineage: Eukaryota > Metazoa > Chordata > Amphibia > Anura > Dicroglossidae > Nanorana > Nanorana parkeri. The sequence goes on along the minus strand of NW_017307143.1, from coordinate 459,215 downwards.
CATCTACAGGGCCTCCGCCTTCAGAAAACATACCATTGTTTGGGGGTTTTAAGCTGTTTTCTAGCCAAAAATGCAGATTTTACCATATGTGTGCAATAGGGTTGCCACCCGTCCGGTTGTGACCCGTACAGTCCGGTTTTGGTGTGTTGTGTACGGGTGCCCAGGCAGCCGGCACCCGTACACAAGACAGTGCCGACACCGGCACTTTAAATTTTCTGACACTTGCGGCTGCCGAGGTCCTTGTCAAGTGTGATTTCGAGCAGCTGCGTCGGCCTGAAGCCCGGGTCTTCCTCTGAGCTGGGGGCAGCCTGTGCCTGTGCCTGCAGCTCAGAGAAAGAGTCGGGTTTCAGGCAGATGCGGCTGCTCGAGATCGCACTTGACTAGGACCTCGGCAGCCGCACATGTGATCGCTCCTCCTCTCTTCTAACTCTGGTGATCTATGGCATAGAGAAGAACTGAAGAGACATTCTTCTCTATGTCATAGATCACCAGAGTTAGAAGAGTGCCGGGCTATAGATCCCCGTGCAGCTGAAGGGAAGGCATGAAGAGGCGGGGACACAGAAAATAGATGAGCTGCAGGGGGAACGAATTTTTGCAGGAGAAGGCTCCCTGACACCGTGCTGTCTGCCTGCGGACCCCCTTGTGAGACACCATAGCTTAGACACCACTTAGAGTTGCACAGCCCACCGGAGTGTCGCACCGCCCACCCGAGTGTCGCACCGCCCACCCGAGTGTCGCACCGCCCACCCGAGTGTCGCACCGCCCACCCGAGTGACGCACAGCCCGCACAAACTACCAGGCCACCTGAAGACATTACTCTCTCCTTTATATTCTCCCCCTAAAAAAATTTGCAGCACGCGGTGCTAGAGTGTTCGGGTTTCACTTGAAGAAAAGGTGGCAACCCTAGTTTGCCAATAGTAAGAAATTGCTCCGGGCAGGAAGTGGTTAAAGTTAAAAAAGAAATGTATTGCAGCCATCATCACTGCTGGTGAGATTCACCCCCACCTCTGTTTAACCTGGCGGCCATTGTCCCAAGTGAGGCAAAATCCAAAATAGGAGTTTATAGGACAGGAATAGAGAGGAAATGTTCCAATCTGGACACTTGTTTTGGTGTCGACTGTCTAAGAGGGGATTTTCTTTCACTGAGTGTCCTCCGTACCGGAAGTGATGGGAAATCTCCCCAATAGGACAATGGACTCTATCCAAATTAAAAAAAAAAAGACATTAAACATGCATTAAACCTGAAGTTTAACCCCTTTGCGGCCAGTGACGTACATGGTAAGTGGGCCTGTTTAAACAGACTCTGTTTATATTTGTAGAGTCGGTGGCCGGCTTTACAATAGAAGCAATTCTGGCGATTCAGCTGTCGTCAGATCGCTTCTATGGGCTGGTAAACTGCCCCCGCCTGACACCCCTGCCGTGTTTCCCGAGCTCCGCTGTCCCTCCAACGAGCGGCCCAGGACTGGCATCTCAGGTGTCGGCGGGAAGCTGGGGAGGAGAGCTGTGAAAGTCCCTTCACCGATCTCCTCCCCATTCTATGGGACTGGGAGCGATGCAGATTACATCACTTCGGGTCCCAAAGCTGTCGGTGCTCAGCTCCTGAAGCCTGCGATCTGCACTTCAATAGCTTATTTCAAGTGTAAACAGGGCCGCCCTTAGGCCCCATTCACACCTAGGCGTATTGTAATATGCGCGTCTGTCGCGCGACCGTCACGCGATTTTTTACCGCGATTCGCGGTAAAAAAGTCACGCGACCGCCGCGCGATTCCAAAGGCTACTTGGCTGTATCCCAATGGAAAACGCCCTACAAAACGGCCCAAAGTAGTCCCGGGACCTTTTCAGGCATGGGCCGTTTTGTAGGGCGTTAGGGACGGGCGGAAATACGCCTAGGTGGGAACGAGGGCATTGACTACAATGCTATTAATTTTTTTGACCGTTTTGTAGCGCGTTCATCGAGCGTAGGACGCGCTACAAAACGGTCAGGTGTGAACGCAGCCTTAGGTGTGTGCGAGCAGTGCGGCCGCACAGGGCGCCATGGCAACAAGGGCGCAGTGCGGCCGACACAGCTCGTCCTGGGTCGGCTTCTTTCCCCCTCACCGCTGGGCGCTGGCCATCCGATATGACAGTGCTCCCTCGTCCGGGGGGGGCGCAGGAGGGAGCGCTGCCTGCTGTCAGGATGGCGGAGCGG
>NW_017307143.1:447269-456759 GCF_000935625.1 Nanorana parkeri | reverse complement strand
GGGGCGCATACGTGCAAAAAAGACGATTGCGCTCATTACGCCGCACATGTTACATATCGCCGCGAACGTCGGAGTGAGAGCAATAATTGTAGGGCTATCAATCACTGATAACACTAAACTGATGAGCGGTAAAAGCTTTTAAAGCGTCACCTATGGTCAATTTTGGGCATGGTAATTTTTTGCGATTTTGCGGGTGTGCGCAATTTTAAAGCATGACATGTTTGGTGTCTATTTACCCGACGTGACCCCGTCTTTTTATATTTTACCAAAAATATGGGTGATAAATGGGTGTGGTTACTGGGGGTGTGGCGACTAAAGGGTGTGGCCACTGAGGGGTGTGGTCACTGAGGGGCGCTGTAAAGCTTTCTCGCACAGGGCGCCTAAAGGCCTAAGGCCGGCCCTGAGTGTAAAGGTGATACTAGGGGTCTTTTTTGACGCCCCCGGTATCACCTTAAAGAGTACCTGTCACCACCAATATGCTATCACATGGGGGACCTGTAAGTCCCCCTACATGATAGCAATTAAGGTAAAAAAAAGAAAAACAGTTTTTAAAAATAATATTAAATGTAAAAATAATTAAAAAATATTTTTAAAGTACCCCGCCCCCACAAGCTGCGTACGAAAACAATGATCGTGCTACACATGTTTGGTATCGCTGCGCGTGCCCAGAGTGAGAACAATAATTCTAGGGACAATATTTATGCGTACCTCAAAACTGATGACTTGTGGGGGCTTTAAAAAAGCGTTGTCTATGGACTTTTTGGGGTACTAAATTCTGTCTCAGTTTCACAGACGCACACAATGTTTTGGGGCACTAAATTTTACTTAAGTGCATTTTTTCAGTACATTTTTAGGTTTAATAAGTTGCGCTAATTTCATGCAACATAAACATTTGCAACTGCCACTATTTTATTTTACAGGGTTTTGGCTTTCAGTAAATATATAATGTTTGGGGGTTTGAAATAATTTTCAGGCCTAAAATGTGGATTATATCATGGGTGCAAAAAACGGAAAAGAAAAAAAAAAGCCTCGGTCATTACGGGGTTAATTTGCTTATATTTTGTCTTCCCTGGTTCCTCCTGTCCTCCCTCAACAACATGTCAATGACATTGTAAAATAAAACCTTTTCACTTTCAATACATATTTTATTCTAGACCAGGGTCCCTGTGCTGATCTATGCAATAAAGGCAGATAATGACTAGTGGGAGGGGCCACTAGTCATTATCAAGAGCCAGCCTACTGCTTGCATCAGGGCTGAGGGCTCTTGAAGGGACTACAATGGCAGGGTGCTGTAATGTTTTTAGGAAGCTATGTACAGCACCCTGCCTCTGTAGTCCCTTCAAGAGCCCTCAGCCCTGATGCAAGCAGTGGGCTGGCTCTTGGGAGGAGTTATGCAAATATATCACAATGCCTTGATGAGTGGATGTCAGTCTGGAGAAGTGCAACAGCAAAAGGTTTCCCAGCACACTCACCAGCCAGCATGCAAAAAAACTTGTCTCACCGCTAAGGTTAAAAACAGAGGTTTAGATACACGTCTTCTGCAGAAAATGTGAAAGCCGCACAGCCGCGTCAAGGCACCTCCATATAGTGCGGTCCTAACTCTAAACTATGAGAGTCTCCATCTTGGGTCACATGTAGCAAAAGATAAAATTGGATGCAGGTTTGTCAGGAGGAAGCCCAACCTCCCTTAAAGGCACAGCGATGCACAAAGGACCCCGCACATCACAACGGCAGATGAGACCCCCCATGTGTCACTGCACCAAATCAGTCAAGCAAAACAAATGGCAGCGGTGAGACAAGTTTTCTTTGCATGCTGGCTGGTGAGTTTGCTCGGAAACTTTTGGCTGTTGTACTGTATAAAGCCCTTCCATGTCACCTTGTTGTAAAGCTGGTGACAAATTGATGAGTGCGTTTGCCATTTGTTTTGCTAGTCTCGAGAAGTAGGCGTTCCTAGACAGGCTGTATTTGCATGCAGACCGACCTAGGTAATGCCCACATGTGATGCTGAGCCTCCATGATTGAAAGAACTGAAAGCAAATGAATGAAAGGAGCAGGGTCAGGGACAGTCAGCCTGGAGAGGAGAGCACTAGATGATGCTGGACATCCTCCAGCCAGGAAATGAGGCGGGCTCTATCTGACGTGCGGCAGCTTCTAATGCACACTGTGAGAAGTGTGCAGTGAAATCTGGGGAGCAGATAGTGTGGGGAAGGGGGGGTAGGGTTGTCACCTGTCCGGGTTTTGAATGTTGTGTCCCGGTTTCATGGCAGCTGAAACCCGGAAACAATTTGTCAGGCAGACAGGGGCAACCAGAATTAAGATAGGGGCTACTGGCCCCACACTGAAAATAGTGACTGTGATATTTACATATGAATAAGCCACGACTTCAAAAAATGTCCGCGTGTCGCTAGAGTTTCAATGGAATAAAAAGGGGGCCACCCTGGGGGGTTGAGGATCAGGTGAGTATATCTTTATTTGAGCCCCCTAGATAAACCGAGCATTTAACCCTTGCAGTACGAGGGGGAGGGGGGAGAGCATTGAAGAACAATTGCCTTAGAGCGGGATTACTTTAAAAGAATGGTGGCAATAATGTGTTTTCCAAGGCAGGCTTGTCATTCGCCGACTTAAATTACAACACCATGGCGTTAAACCGCTGTATGCAGGCCGAGCCGGTCTGGCTCATATTAGCAGCGGTGGCTTGGCGAGGTTCACTGCACACTTCCCGCTAATCCTAGCTGACAATTCTGTCACATAGGTTCAGGATCACGGCAACACCGCGCGGCTGCGAGCGGCAAAGGTACCAGAGGTAAAACGCCGCAATGTTCAGGGAGTCACTTATATTCTCCGACTGAGGACGGGGAAGGAGCCGGCAGAGTTGCGAGGTGAAGGAGAAATGATAGATGAGGAGGAGGAGGAGGAGGAGGGGAGAATAATCTGGAGATGAGAGTTTGAACGCTGCTATGGTTTACAAATGATACAAAATAACTATTGTTACAGCGAGGATTGAAGGGTCTGAATGCCGGGCTGTATTTACCGTAAACAAGTATCGATCGGCAACTCTACGGCATTGTAATAAAATTCATCTTTAATAGAAAATCTTCGTAAGAATATGTCACAGCCATTCAAGTACACCGTGTGGGATATAAAAGGGGGAATTGCGCATTGTTGGGACAAAGACAGCCGGAGGCCTTCGGTACAATAACCCGCACAGCAGCCGAACGGCTCAGCCGAAGTGGGGTGAACAGCCTTCCGAAGCAGACCGTCTGCCCCGTAAATGACAACATCTGGGCAGAGTCAGCCGAGATGAGGCGGCTGGCTCCGTCCAGTTGTAATGACACATCAGCGTCCTCAAATGACCTGGGGACGCTGATCTGTGTCAGGGGGAGGGGGGGCGACGGCAGCAGACGAGGGGGGGGAGGGGCACAGACCAGCACATATACACGAAATGTGGCCCTTTATGTTTGCTGAATCCTGCAAATATAGAAAACTCATTTGCTGTGCTTTGTGCATGATTTATGCATGGCTGATCTTTTTCGGTTAGATGATAGACTTTTATTCCTCGATGCATACAGCACTTTATTTAGCTTCACACAATGGGCCCGATAAACAGCTGTTGGAGCCCCAAATAATTGGCACATGGAAACCTTTTTTTATAGATGCAAAAATAGTTCAATTTGAAGGGTTTGGATAAAAAGATGCGACTAGTGTGGCAATTATTAAGAAAAAGTGCAGAAAAAGACACACAATCTGCACAAAATGAAGAAATAAACTGCATGCAATACGACATAATAGTTTATAATAATAGTTCATAATAGTTTATTTCATGTACAATAAGATGTCGCATGTGACAATTCGCCGTCCTTAACAACCACATATATTAGGTCATCTGGCCCAGTATTTACACGACTGTTGCGGGTGCAGTGAAATTCATCCTGATGGATGGATTGTGAATATGGGAAATGATTTGCTGTGCCTTATGTGAATTTTTTTTATTACAAGCCATTGAAGTTCATCTAGATCTATCTCATTGTGCAATACCCCATTTTATATCCAAGCCGATGAATTTGAATGCCCATGAAATGCTCTTATGAAGATTTTCTAGCAAAGATGGATTTTTTTCACCATGCCATAGAGGTGCTGAACAATACATATTTGTGGTTGTACAAAGTATTACAACATACTTGGATCGTGCACTCTTAATTAACTGCAGGAGGAGCATTGTGCTGTATTTACCATAATGATACTTGTGGGCCAGTGCCGAGGGCAGCTGGGTAAAAAGAGGCAGCACTGAGCCCTAACAGTGAACTTCTATTTAATTTATTTTGCTTTGTTAAATATGACATTGAAATTCTAAGTCCATCTTTTAAATATCTTATATTCAATGTACATTTATTGCTTTTTTCTGCATTAAAGGAGAACTATGGGGTTAGGGCTTTTCCCCAGTTCTCCTTAGGGTAACGGGAGGACACAAACTAGCGTCCTCCCTTTACCCTAAGCTCAGTATACCGCGAGCTACAGCTCACGGTATACTGAGACGCCACAGCCGGAGCGGATCCCGACATCAATGTCGAGATCCGCCCACCTGCGTGAGTGACAGCTGGCTATCTAGAGGCAGAGCCAGCTGTACCCGCCCCCTCCCCCGTCCGTTCCGCCAGTCAGCGCTGGCGGATCGGAGCGGGGAGAGGGGAATCCAGGATCGAGAGGTGAGCGAACGCCGGTATCTGTTCGCTCACCTCCCGATCTACTGAGCCGACCTGTGACAGTCTCATTGTCACAGGTCGGCTAGAACTATGAGGTGAGTGGAAATCACTCATCTCATAGTTCTCCTTTAAAGCCTGCAGAGCATCAAACGTGTGATCAGAATGTCATGGGTGCAATGTTGGGGGGGGGCCTTAAAGGTTTCTTGCACCGGGGCCCTGAGGTTTCTAGTTACGCCTGTGCTTCGACCCCCCCATTTAGCGAGACATACAAGTATACAGTATGTAGTAGTGAAGGCGTATGAGTATATAAGATGGCTTATAGTGTTAGCTGAGCAGGGTTCACCTCCTGAATTTTATACACATGCTGCTCGAATTTCAACAAAATTCTTATTTTTTTTTTTGTTTAATTTTAATTCCAACTTATTCTCACACTCAACAGCTAAAGATTGATATCTGCTATGAAGCTTCCCCTAGGCTGGGACCGGAGAGTTCCATTTACATAAAGCTATAATTGCTTTCCCTTACTGCTTATCTGTTTGGGGAAAAGTTGCAAGTTTCTCAGTCATATGAGCACAGAACAGATACATTTCTCAGCGCCATGGGGGGCTTACAATGGTCACGTTTAATTCACACAGTTTAAATCTTCATTATAAGGAAATAAAACTGTAACTGCTCAGGGAGCTGCTGGAACACACCGCGATCGCTCACAACGTGTCCACCTTCATTCTGGGGCGGGAGGGAGTATGGCGCAACATTGAAGTCAATGGCACCACAGCCACGCCCCCCCTCTGCCCTCAGTGCGATTAAGAGCATGCAAAATTTTTTGCGTTTGCAGTGGAACGGAACGCAGGCAATGCTTTCTTCCATTTTGGCAGACTCGTATGAAGAAGGCATCGCCATCCTCTTCCAGGGATCCAGCTACTGTCACATCATATGGTTGACCCAAAGTGCCTTCTTTGTCATGTAAGAATAATGTCTCTCCAACTACCAACACAGACTGATTTCCTCCTTGGTAAGAACTCTCCTTTTTACTGCTTGGAGGAAAGTTTCACCCACTCAGATACAAGGACTTCTGATGCATTACTAGTGTAAAGGAATAAATTCCCCGAATTAGGCTGCGACTGATTTTTAGATTTTCAAGAAGAGGACAAATCCATTTTACAGGTCATACATATAAAAAAAATGATTCAAATTATTTCCAGGTATCATCCGCATAATAATCTCTTACAATACATCTATAGTAGTGTTAGTAAAATAGGAGAACACAGGAAAGAACAATAGAAACAAAATAATATATATATATATACTGTATATATATATATATATACACCCTGTTTCCCCAAAAATAAGACCTATCCCGAAATATATGGTTCACATATACTTTATAGAACTTTCTAAATATTTTTTTCTGGAGCAAAAGGCTGCTAAAAATGTGAATCGAATGATTTACGGTATCAGCGAGGCCTCTCCACGGCTTTATATCTGACTTTTTGTTGGGTAGTTATTAGTCTTCCACTGCGGGTTCAGCCACTACGCGGAATCTACAATAAATTTTAGCTGCAGGGAAATAGCGCAGCAATTCATGAACTTGTTTCAGGTGCACCAGAGACCCATAGAGGGACCGAGGGAATACCAAGGAAGAGAAGAGGAAACAAACTACGGTAAGAAGCAAAGAACTACAGCAAGACCTCTCACATTTTAATATATACGTATAATGCGTTATTTGTTGAGTTTCTTAAAAATTCTAACCCCTTACTGTTTGGATTATGTACAGTATATATGAGGTCTATGGCTGTAACACTTATGGTAACTTGGAGGACTCAGATCAGACGTTTGGGGGGGTTCTTATCACTCTGGTCCTCCATCTCTTAGTAGCAGATAAACCCAACACGCTATAGTGTTTAGATGACAGCACTCTACAGCGCATGGGGTAGACAAACTTTGGCTTTGGGTAGACAAATCCCATCCTGCATCTGCCTCTGGAAGTCATCTCTGTGGCTTTCAGAGTCTTGCAGTGCCTAGTGGGATTTGTAGTTGCACCACAGCTAGGAGGCCGGAGTTTGCCTACCCCTGCACATAGCATGGGCTGCCAGGCAAAAGAATACATGACCTCTTTTTTGGCAATTCACTACACCACAACGCAAGGTATGTACCTTGTGGTGCATTGTACATTGCCAATTAATGTACAGTGCCTTAGGGTCACATTGACCAGAGCAGATGCTTTGCCATGCATTGGGGTAATGTGTATTGTAATGCACATTTTATCCAGCATTATTGCAATGCCAATATGAATAGGCCCTCAAGGTGTACAGTCCAGGTCAGTGATTCAATATGTAGTAAAGCCAAGATCAGGATAGCCGCCCTAGAGCCCGCTCCTTTAAAAACTTTACCAGAATGTACCCCCTGCTGGGTTGCCTGGCTGTTGCCGTAATTGCAAGTGTTCACAGCATACCTTTCAGTGTGCCTCCTCCAGCTTCTCCATGTCATTGCCACTGCCATATTCTTACGGTCTTCTTTCAGGGCCAGTGTCTTCCAGCTCTGCCATTGGATGGCCATTGATGATGTGACTCCTGCGCCGGTGCACTGGAGTTACATTGTCTCCAGAACAGAAAAGATACACAGAATGGAGCTCATTCTGTGTATCTCTTTCCCTCCTTACAGCTTCCCCACCCCTCCCTTCACCTCCTTACAGCATCTCTACTCCTCCCTTTACCTCCTTACAGCTTCTCCACCAGCTTCTCCACCTCTCTCTTTACCTCCTTACAGCTTCTCCACCTCTCCCTTTACCTCCTTACAGCTTCTCCACCCCTCCCTTCACCTCCTTACAGCTTCTCCACTGCTCCCTTTACCTGCTTGCAGCTTCTCAACCCCTCCCTTCACCTCCATGCAGCTTCTCCACCCCTCCCTTCACCTCCATACAGCTTCTCCACTCCTCCCTTTACCTCCTTACAACTTCTCCACTCCTCCCTTTACCTCCTTACAACTTCTCCACTCCTCCCTTTACCTCCTTGCAGCTTCTCCACTCCTCCCTTTACCTCCTTACAACTTCTCCACTCCTCCCTTTACCTCCTTCCAACTTCTCCACTCCTCCCTTTACCTCCTTACAACTTCTCCACTCCTCCCTTTACCTCCTTGCAGCTTCTCTCCTCCCTTTACCTCCTTACAACTTCTCCACTCCTCCCTTCACCTCCATACAACTTCTCCACACCTCCATACAGCTTCTCCACTCCTCCCTTTACCTCCATACAGCTTCTCCACTCCTCCCTTCACCTCCATACAACTTCTCCACTCCTCCCTTTACCTCCTTGCAGCTTCTCCACCCCTCCCTTCACCTCCATACAACTTCTCCACTCCTCCCTTCACCTCCATACAGCTTCTTCACTCCTCCCTTTACCTCCTTGCAGCTTCTCCATTCCTTCCTTTACCTTATTACAGCTTCTCCGCCCCTCGCTTCTCCATACAGCTTCTCCACTCCTCCCTTTACCTCATTTCAGCTTCTCCACCCCTCCCTTCACCTCCATACAGCTTCTCCACTCCTCCCTTTACCTCCTTGCAGCTTCTCCATTCCTTCCTTTACCTCCTTTCAGCTTCTCCACTCCTCCCTTTACCTCCTTTCAGCTTCTCCACTCCTCCCTTCACCTCCTTATGTAGCCTTTAATGTAGCTGCAGAAAGAGGAGCAAAGGGGAATACAATAGAGCAGGGTAGGTAAACTCCAACACTCAAGCTATGGTTCAACTACAAATCCCACTAGGCATTGCAAGACTCTAACAGCCACAGGCATTACTCCCAGAGGCAGATGCATGATGGGATTTGAAGCTGAACCACAGCTGGAGGGATAAAAGTTGCCTAACCCTGTGCTATAGAGTGCTGTCATCTAAACTCTATAGCGTGCCGTGTTTTCTTGCTACCAAGACATGACCTCTACTCTTCCTCGGTATTCCCTCGGTCCCTCTATGGGTCTCTGGTGCACCTGAAACAAGTTCATGAATTGCTGCGCTATTTCCCTGCAGCTAAAATTTATTGTATATTCTACAAAGGAATGTCTACGCTGGCTATAGTGTGTCACTTGTGTGAAAGCAGTTGTCCCTCTGCAGAGGTCTGACACACCCCATGATGAATAAGAGCCTGAGCTCTCCAATCAGCTTTGCTGATTGATAGCTCCGCCTCAGCAGGGGGGAGTGTCAGACCTCTGCAAAGAGACCACTGCTTCTGCACAGAGAGCAAGGTACCTTCCCTGCAGCATGCTGGCAGGGGACAGGCTGTTCCGCTCTGCACTTGGCACGCCTTTTGTTTAGCTGCACCTGGAACATATTTAGTTATTTTAAACTGAAAGTTCATATGGGCTTTAGGAGATGAATATGGATTCCCTTTATAATGTGATAATTACAATCTACAAACATCGGGTATTTAGAGATTTTTATACCTCTGTTTCCTGCTTGATGCTCGCAGCAAATCATTCTGAAATACGGCGCGGGTATACACAGCTGAAATGGAAACAAACATTTGTTCGCCGGCTGTTCCCTCTAGCAGGACTCAATAAAGCAATACACCTGAGTGAGCGCAGTAAATCGCCGTGTCCGGTCCCTCCGAACGTGCGAGCTTTATGGTACTGTAAATCTGATCCGTAGAACAATAACTCTGCAATCATCTGAAACAAAGCACCGACCCGGCACGTCACACTGCTGCATTGCCTGGGTGCTCTGCGGACGCGCGGCAGGCGCTGTTGCATAACCCAATTCATACAGTATAATCAGCTGGGGGGGGGGGGGGCAAATGTTGGACCCAAGGGGTA